>NC_045993.1:7100853-7152068 GCF_010909765.2 Amblyraja radiata | reverse complement strand
GTCAAAGGCACAGGACCCGATCGCTAGAAATTGGAATCAAAGAGTTTTATTGTTGCATTTACCCAGTGAAGCATGTTTCAGCACAATTCATCTCTCTCCCGAGTTTTGCCCACTCATATTTTGTATGCAAAGTCCTTCGTGACTGAATAGCAGGAGTAAACAAAGGCTGTAGAATCAACTGGGGCTCATTCCTTGATGGTGCTGAGTCTCTCTCTGTCTCTGGGGTAGAGTTCCTGCTGAGACTGGTATGCCCCTGTCCCACTTAGGAAACCTGAACGGAAACCTCTGGAGAATTTGCGCCCCACCCAAGGTTTCCGTGCGGTTCCCGGAGGTTTTTGTCAGTCTCCCTACCTGTTTCCACTACCTGCAACCTCCGGCAACCACCTGCAACCTCCGGGAACCGCACAGAAACCTTGGGTGGGGCGCAAAATCTCCAGAGGTTTTCGTTCAGGTTTCCTAAGTGGGACGGGGGCATTACTCCAAGGTGCGAAATCTTCCAGGGGTACTGTCCATGAGATGCTGACTCTCCCTGAGATTCAGTTCCTGAAACCACGGACTCTCTCTCACTTGGATAGAAACATAGAAAACAGGTGCAGGAGTAGGCCATTCGGCCCTTCGAGCCAGCACCGCCATTCAATATGATCATGGCTGATCATCCAGAATCAGTACCTCGTTCCTGCTTTCTTCCCCATATCCCTTGATTCCTTTCGCCCAAAGAGCTAAATCTAGCTCTCTCTTGAAAACATAGAAAGGTGAATTGGCCTCCACTGCCTTCTGTGGCAGAGAATTCCGCAGATTCACAACTCTCTTGGGATAAGGCAATCTATAATGCTCTTGCTTCAACCCCAAGTCATCTGGGCAGCACGTCACACTGAACATATTCACAAGCCCTTTTTATATCTTCAGTTTCTTCAAAGGGGGTGGCACGGTGGAGTTGCTCACACCTCACAGCGCCAGAGACCTGGGTTCGATCCTGACTACGGGTGCTGTCTGTACGGAGTTTGTACATTTTCTCCCCATGACCGCGTGGGTTTTCTCCGGCTGCTCCGGTTTCTTCCCACACTCTAAAGACGTGCATGTTTGTGGATGAATTGGCTTAAGTAAAAATTGTAAATTGCCCCTAGTGTGTGTAGGATGGTGTTAGTCTACGGGGATCGTTGGTCGGCGTGGACTCGGTGGGTCTTCGGATCTGCTTCCAACACTATATCTCAAAACTAAACTAAACCTAAACCCTTTCTCACAAATACTTCACAAGTGACCCAAGTCACATTTCCTGCTTCCCGTACAAATCCTCCCACACTGCTCTGTAGGACATCTGTGCCTGTTCCATGGCTCTGTCGTTAGCTGAGACTGGAGTCCTTATTGGGTGAGATATATCTGCTATCAGATTCCGGGCACTCAGAGAATTCCGAATCATTTTCAAAAACGATTCTACAATTCCTCGGAGCGTACGGGCAAAAATAGAATGGTATCGAGAGACATTTCTCAGAAAGAATTGCTAGATTAACCCCGTGAACTCCATGAGTCATATTGTAGATAGACGCAAAGTGCTGGAGTAACTCAGCGGGTTAGGCAGCATCTCTGGAGTAAAAGGGCGGCTGATGTTTCGGGTCGGGACCCTTCTTCAGATTGTAAGTGTAGTCATAGGGTTGTGCAGTGCTGAGCAATGAACCTTCAGCCCACCATATCCCCCGCTCACCAACAATTACTCATCCCTGTTGGCCAGCATCAGCTCCATAGCCTCGATCCATCAGTAATGCGATTACTTGCCTCGAAAATTTAATTTAGTTTCAAGATCCAGCATGGAAACAGGCCCTTCGGCCCACCGAATCCGCACCGACCAGCGGCCCCCGCACACTAACACTATCCTACACACACTAGGGACAATTTACACTTATACCAAGCCAATTAACTTAGTAACCTGTACAATAGACAATAGACAATAGGTGCAGGAGTAGGCCATTCGGCCCTTCGAGCCAGCACAGCCATTCAATGTGATCATGGCTGATCATCCCCAATCAGTACCCCGTTCCTGCCTTCTCCCCATATCCCCTGACTCCGCTATCTTTAAGAGCCCTATCTAGCTCTCTCTTGAAAGTATCCAGAGAACCGGCCTCCACTGCCCTCTGAGGCAGAGAATTCCACAGATTCACCACTCTCTGTGAGAAAAAGTGTTTCCTCGTATCTGTTCTAAATGGTTTACTCCTTATTCTTAAACTGTGTGGCCCCTGGTTCTGGACTCCCCCAACATCGGGAACACGTTTCCTTCGTATTTGGAGTGTGGGAGGAAACCAATGATCTCGGAGAAAACCCACGCAGGTTTAGGGGGAGAACGTACAAACTCCGTACAGACTGCGCCCGTAGTCAGGATCGAACCCGCTGTGAGCGCGGTAAGGCAGCAACTCTACTGCTGCGCCGCCCAAATACTTCTTCAATGTTGTGAGAGTTGCTCTTCCCACCGCCAAGGTAGGTGCTCCAGATTCCAGCCACCTTGAGTCATAGAGTCAAACAGCACAGAAACAGGCCCTTTGACCCAAGATGTTGTCCATGCTGTCCAGTAACCCCCGATCCATACTCACCCCATGTACTGGCTCTTGTTCTGTAGCCTGCTGTGCCTTTTAGAACATATAACGTAAAACAGGACAGCACAGGCTCCTCGTATCTGTGCTGAACACGATGCCAGGTTAAACTAACCCCCCTCTAGCGCAGCGGTAGAGTTGCTGCCTCACAGCACCAGATACCCGGGTTCGATCCTGACTATGGGTGCTGTCTGTACATTCTCCGTGTGACCACGTGGGTTTTCTCCAGGTGCTCTGGTTTCCTCCCACACTCCAAAAGACGTGCAGGTTTGCAGGTTAATTGGCTTGGTGAAAATGGTAAATTGTCCCGAGTGTGTAGAATAGTTCTAGTGTACGGGATGATGACTGGGTGGGCCGAAGGGCCTGTTTCTGCATCTCTAGAGTCTAAAGTCCTCTTCCAGCAAGTGATCCATATCCCTGCATATATATATATATATGTATATGCCTATCTAGACGCCATTTTAGTCACACAAATATTATATCTGTCTCCTCCACCACCTTTTGCAGCAGACTACGGAGAGTCGGTTTGACAAGGAGGACTCTCTCTAACTTCTACAGGTGCACAGTAGAGAGCATGCCGACCGGTTGCATCGTGGCTTGGTTCGGCAACTTGAGCGCCCTGGAGAGGAAAAGACTACAAAAAGTAGTAAACACTGCCCAGTCCATCATCGGCTCTGACCTTCCTTCCATCGAGGGGATCTATCGCAGTCGCTGCCTCAAAAAGGCTGGCAGTATCATCAAAGACCCACACCATCCTGACCACACACTCATCTCTCTGCTACATTCAGGTAGAAGGTACAGGAGCCTGAAGACTGCAACAACCAGGTTCAGGAATAGCTACTTCCCCACAGCCATCAGGCTATTAAACCTGGCTCGGACAAAACTCTGATTATTAATAACCCATTATCTGTTATTTGCACTTTATCAGTTTATTTATTCATGTGTGTATATATTTATATTATGGTATATGGACACACTGATCTGTTTTGTAGTAAATGCCTACTATGTACTGTGTGCTGAAGCAAAGCAAGAATTTCATTGTCCTGTGTTTAAGAAGGAACTGCAGATGCTGGAAAATCGAAGGTAGACAAAAATGCTGGAGAAACTCAGCAGGTGCAGCAGCATCTATGGAGCGAAGGAAATTGGCAACGTTTCAGGCCAAAACCCTTCTTCATTGTCCTATCAGGGACACATGACAATAAACTCACTTGACCTGGTTCCAGGCACTCGCCACCCTCTGTGTAAAAAAAAAAACTGCTCTGCACATCTCCTTTCAGCTCTGCCCCTCTCTGCTCACCTTAAAGTTATGCCCTCTAGTCTTTGACATTTCACCCTGGGAAAAAAAGGCCTTTATTCTTGCCTGTATAAACACTCTGTCCATCACAACACCTGCTCCATATCAACACCCTTCTGTAGAAAATCGCAGCCTGTATAAACACACCCTGTGCATATAAACCAGGCCCTTTATTAACACTTACCACTGTACAGACACACACCCAGGCTATAAAACGCATAAACTCTCAGCTCCCTGGCCCAGAAATTCCTTTGTCGGGATCAGTAATGGTTGTGACGGCTGCTGGGTACAAGGATAGTTTGTGAACACCGACCGTATATAACACTAATGAATGCCGAGAATGTCAGAAGAGTTATTGCCCTGTTCTCTCCACTGTGCTCCGGTTTCCTCCCACACCCCGCAGACGTGATAGGTTTTGTAGGTTAATTGGGCTTCTGTGCAAAATGCTTCTATTCGTATGATGCGAAATTGGGATAACATAGAACTAGTGTACGGGTGATTGATGGTCAGTACGGTCCCAGTGGGCCGAAGGGCCTGTTTCCACGTTAAACCTCACCAGATGGGCTCCTCACAAGAAGACTGGTGGAGGTGGTCAGAGAGGATACACAGAGTGGGGGGATAATTCCAGGGAAATTGCTAGGATTTCATGATATCTGTCAGTATGAGTTTTTAAGGACTTATAAGACATCATGCCTTAAATACACAACTTAAACACACACACACTCTAAATAGCCAGATAGTTACCCCATTCTCACCCCCACACACTGCAGACAACACCTTGTCTACACGTGTTTAAGAAGGAACTGCAGATGCTGGAAAATCGAAGGTAGACAAAAATGCTGGAGAAACTCAGCGGGTGCAGCAGCATCTATGGAGCGAAGGAAATAGGCAACGTTTCGGGCCCGAAACGTTGCCTATTTCCTTCGCTCCATAGATGCTGCTGCACCCGCTGAGTTCCTCCAACATTTTTGTTTACACACCACCCCTCCACTCACAGCAGCAGAGTTACTGCGCCAGAGATCCTGGTTCAATCCCGACCTCGGGTGCTGCCCGTATGGAGGTTGCACGTCACCCCTGCTGTGACCGCGTGCGTTTTCCCCGGGTGCTCCGGTTTCCCCCCCACACTCCAGAGACACAATGCAAGTTTGTAGCCTAATTGGCTTCTGTATAAAATGTCCCCAGTGTGCAAGACAGAACTAGGACTAGGTGGCTTAGGGCTGCATCTCAAAATTAAACTAAGCACCCACACTTACCTCAATAACAAAGGCGTGCACATTATCCTCCATATAAGCAAGGAGAGGGTGGGTGCAGAGGGACCCTCCCTAGAGTCTAGTCCATGATTGTAGGGTGAAGGGTCACTGAGACTCAGATAATCAGATAATCCACTCAGTCTGGCGTGTTCAATAAAAAGCCATCGTATTGAGTATAGGAGCAGGGAGGTTCTACTGCAGTTGTACAGGGTCTTGGTGAGACCACACCTGGAGTATTTCGTACAGTTTTGGTCTCCTAATCTGAGGAAAGCCATAGAGGGAGTACAGAGAAGGTTCACCAGACTGATTCCTGGGATGGCAGGACTTTCATATCAAGAAAGACTGGATAGACTTGGCTTGTACTCGCTAGAATTTAGAAGATTGAGGGGGGATCTTATAGAAACTTACAAAATTCATAAGGGGTTGGACAGGCTAGATGCAGGAAGATTGTTTCCGATGTTGGGGAAGTCCAGAACAAGGGGTCACAGTTTAAGGATAAGGGGGAAGTCTTTTAGGACCGAGATGAGAAAATCATTTTTTACACACAAAGAGTGGTGAATCTGTGGAATTCTCTGCCACAGAGGGTAGTTGAGGCCAGTTCATTGGCTATATTTAAGAGGGAGTTAGATGTGGCTCTTGTGGCTAAAGGGATCAGGGGGTATGGAGAGAAGGCAGGGATGGGATACTGAGTTGGATGATCAGCCATGATCATATTGAATGGCGGTGCAGGCTCGAAGGGCCGAATGGCCTACTCCTGCACCTATTGTCTATGTTTCTATGTATTGATCACCACATCCCCTTGCATTTCATTAACCGTGTACACCCTTGTGGCCAGCTGCCTTGCTTCATCAACATAAAACTATTTCTGCTGAAACTTAAAACGTCAATGCAGGAGTGGTGGTGTTGCTGCTTCACACAGCACCAGAGACCCGGGTTCCATCCTGACTACCGGGCGCTGTGTCTGTACGTTCTCCCTGTGACCGTGTGGGTTTTTTCCAGGTGCTCCGGTTTCCTCCCGCACTCCAAAGACGCGGTGCACAGGACCAGTACTAGTGGAACGATGTGTGCAGGAAGGAACTGCAGGCGCTGGTTTAAACTGAAGACAGACACAAAATGCTGGAGTGACTCAGCGGGATCAGGCAGCATCTCTGGAGAGAAGGGATAGGCGACTTTCAGGCCTCGACCCGAAACGTCACCCATTGCTTCTCTCCAGAGATGCTGCCTGTCCCACTGAGTCACTCCAGCAGTTTGTGTCTATCTTTGGTGTAAATCAGCAGCTGCAGTTCCTTCCTGCACCTCAGTGAAGGATTGCATTGATGACAATGGGTGGCACCCAAACAAAGTATTTTTGTTTTTGCCTGTATTGACTGCTGTTGTGGGCCAGCTGGAAACACTGAAACCCTCCGGGATCGTTGCCGTAATCCCAACCATCCATGTCCAATGGCCATGAAATTCCACAACAGTTTCAGATTCCCAGGAGAACCTGTCGCCGTTCACATCATGCTGCTTCGGGAGATCCAGCCAATCTGTTCAGATCTTCCCTGAGAATTCCAGGGAAAGTGGAGCATAAAGGCAACGTTTTCCCGGCCTGTACCACGGTGGCTCAGTGCCACCGCGGCAGAGTTGCTGCCCCACAGCGCCAGAGACCCGGGTTCGATCCTGACTACGGGCGCTGTGTATGTACAGAGTTTGTACATTCTCCCCGTGACCTCCTGGGTTTTCTCCGGTTTCCGCCCACGTTCCAAAGACCTACAGGTTTGTTGGTTAATTGGCATTGGCGAAAATTGTAAATTGTCCCTAGTGTGTGTAGGATTGTGCTAGTGTAGGGGTGATCGCTGGTCGGCACGAACTAGGTGGGCCGAAGGGCACGTTTGTTTCCCCAATGTATCTCTAGAACTAAACTAAACCTGGGTTTAAGCTCCACATAATCCACCCGCTTCTCTAATTACTTCTTCTTTCGTGTGGCGTGCACAGCCTAAAGTTGTTGGACAACTTGTTCTATTTGATCTTCCGTTTGTGCACGTCGAGTTGATTGCATTAGTCGAAACAGGGCGGACCACGTGAAGGTTGCAATCTCCCACCCCCTCCAATTACTGTACATCTTTCCCTTTGCCCTCTGCCCTTTCGCGTTCTACTTTGTCACCCATGTGTCAGCCTTTAACATGCATCGTTTCAGCCGGTCCATGTGAAAACGAATCCCATATTCTCATCACTCTGCAAAAACATTCATCTTTCTTTGATCTGTTCGTGACAAGTTCATGCTAATTCCTCTCAGTTCTGGACCTGCCCATGTGGAAACACTTTCTCCACGGTCATTCCATTTGTACATCTTTGAGGCGATGTTTGAAATTCCAAGGAAAGAAAGAAAAAGTATTGGAATACAGACTTTTAGTGGTACAACAGGTGGTAGAGTTGCTGCCTTACAGCGCCAGAGACGCAGGTTCGATCCTGACTACGGGTGCTGTGTGTGTATGTGTGTGTGTGTGTGTGGGGTTTGTACGTTCTCCCCGTGACCGCATGGAGTTTTCCCCGTCAATGTTCATACCGCTGGGGTGTAAACTACCCGAGTGAAATATGAGGTGCTGCTCCTCCACCTGGGATTAGTAACCATTTAGACTGGACACATGAAGAATACAATTATACATTATTTCTTCCAAACTCCCAAATTTCACTCCGCTATATTGCTACATCTCATCGCAGGGTTTTCTTTCCCCCCCCCCTTGGTGTTATTGACAACGTCTCAGAGTGTCTTAGAGTCGTACAGGATTTGGGATTTGTCTGAGCCCAAATGAGCAGATGGATGCCTTCATTACAACAGGCACTAGGCCCCATAGCAGAAGCACCTACGTCGCGGGGCAGGAGTCTGGAAGTATCCCGAGCTAATTCTGCCACCACCATCAACCAACAAGTGATGGCTTCCCACTGATTGTCGCCGGAAGCTTGCATCCTTTTCATGACTGACAATGACAGCGAGGCCAACATTTGTAACAAGATGGACACGAAAAGAAGAAGAAACAGTCACTACACTTCCCAAAGTTATGCACTGCTTGTAACATGCTTTGGGACGCCCTGACTGTTTGAAGAGTCTTCCTATCTCGGGACTGGACGAGTGCCAAGGTCACTTTGGTTTTGGAGAAGCTGATGATAAAGTGGGCTGGGGTGATAGACTCTGTCCAAACTCTGACAGATATCTTACTCGTGTGGTTCCTTTGATCACCCCACAGTTCCTCTTCTTGGCACATCTACAGTCAACCTCGAATAACACGACTGCTTATCTGATGCTATTCTGTTGCAAGAGTTTACTTTAGTTTGCAGACACAGCATGGAAACAGGCCCTTCGGCCCACCAAGTCCACGCCGACCAGCGATCACCCCATGCACTAACACTATCCTACACACACACACACACACACTAGGGACAGTTTTAGTTATACCAAGCAAATAAACCTGAAAACATGCTCGTCTTTGGAGTGTGGGAGGAAACCGGAGACCCCGGAGAAAATCCGCGCGGGTCACGGGGAGAACGTACAAACTCCGTTCAGACAGCACGAGTAGTCAGGATCGAACCGAGGGTATCTGGCGCTGTGAGGCAGCAACTCTACCGCTGCGCCACCGGGCCATACTGACACTGGAAAAAGAACACACCACAGTTTCCAGGGTTAGACAGTGATGCTCCCTCTACTGTCTCTTCACACAGTGAAGGTATTGGGTAAAGTGTCCTCCTCACCCTTGAAAACATACCCACACCTAATCGTACCTAACCCTGACCAGAATGGGCCAATGACCTGTAGACACAAGGAACTGCAGATGCTGGTTTACAAAAAGACACAAAGTGCTGGAGTAACTCAGTGGATCAGGCAGCATCCCTGGAGAACATGGATCGGTGACGTTTCAGGTCAGGGCCCATCTTCGGTGGGAGTTGTGGGGGGAGGGGGAAGAAAGCCGGAGGAGAGGTGGGGATAGGACAACTCTGGCAAGTGATAGGTGGATACAGGTGTGGGGTTGGTTGAGGTCTGGACAAAGGCTCGAGATGAAAAGACAAAAAGTGTGAGATAAGGATTAGAAGTGTGAAGCCAGAGGATGGAATATTGGTGGAAGGGGATGGGGTGAGGGTGAGGAGGGGGTGGGGGGGGGGGAGGGGTTGGTAGGGATAAATGGGTGCGGATTCAGATGGTGAACAGGGAAGAGGGGAAAAAGGTGGAGCAGGAGGTGGTTTATAGAGTAGTTACATAATATGTCGTTGTAAGCTGGCCAAATGGAATATGAGATGCTATACCTCCAGTTTACGTGTGGACTCACTCAGGCAATGGAGGAGGCCCAGGAAGGTCTTCCCCCACCAGGAAGGTCTTAAAGCCCTCTGTATCTTCCTTGACCGCCCAGTTTGAGGAGTTGGCCACGTCTCGACCCAGAAACGTCACCCATTTTTTCTATCCAGAGATACTGCCTGTCCCACTGAGTTACTCCAGCTTTTTGTGTCTATCCCAAGACTGAAAGGTCAGTGTGGGAATGGGAAGGGGAGTTAAAATGTGAACATCTAATGGGCCTCCTCATTCCCTACGCTGTTGATGCGAGAACTGTGCGGATTTCTCCAACCAGTCAGTGTTTAATTGAGACTCTTTCTTCAAAGGGGAGGGGGAACAAGGAGAGACTAATATGAAAGGCAGACTCACAATGCTGCAGCAACTCAGCGGGACAGGCAGCATCTCTGGAGAGAAGGAATGGGTGACGTTTCGGGTCGAGATCCTTCTTCAGACTGATCTATTGAGACTAATATTGACCTTTCCGTGAATGGATCAGGGATGGACTACCACGGTTGGAGATAATGTTGGGCCTGCAGTTGGTTCTGGCAGCACAAAGGATTTCAGGCTGAGCGGCAGCTGTTTGCTGACCCCTTGTGTTCAAACAATATCGCCAGCATAAGAGTGTTTTATTGTGTAAGAAGGAACTGCAGATGCTGGTTTAAACCGAAGATAGGCACAAAAAGCTGGAGTAACTTAGCGGGTCAGGCAGCATCTATGGAGAGAAGGAATGGTTGGCGTTTTGGGTCGAGACCCTTCTTTAGACTAGAGTCAGGGGAGGGGGCGGGACAAAGATAGAATGCAGTCGGAGACAGTAAGACTGGTGGGAGAACTGGGAAGGGGAAGGGGATGGAGAGAGGGAATGCAAGGGCTGTCTGAAGTTAGAGAAGTCAATGTTCGTACCGCTGGGGCGTAAACTACCTATGAGGTGCTGTTCCTCCACCTGGGATTAGTAACCGCTTAGACTGGACAAATGAAGAAAGGTGTAGACGGTGATATAGAGAGATGTAGAACAATGAATGAAAGATATGCCAAAAAAGTGACGATGATGAAGGAAACAGACCATTGTTAGCTGTTTGACAATGGCCTGCTTCCTTCATCTTCGTTACTTTTTTACATGCCTTTCCTGATCTCTCTGTCTCCATCACAGTGGACAGGCTAACGTTGTAAGCTGGCCAAATGGAATATGAGGTGCTATTCCTCCAGTTTATGTGTGGACTCACTCAGGCAATGGAGGAGGCCCAACTACACCTCCTCCCACCCTGCCTCTAGCCAGGACGCTATCCGCTATTCTCTATTTCTCCGCCTTCGCAGATCTGTTCCCAAAATTAAACTTTCAGCTCAAGGACATTTGAGATGTCCTCTTTCTCAAATATACATGCCCCCCCCCCCCCTCCACTTTCAGACAAATTTAAACTTTTAAACTTTAGAGATACAGCCTAGTTCCTGGGGGTCAACATCTCCGATGACCTCTCTTGGACCCACAATACCTCAACTCTGGTCAAGAAGGCTCACCAGCGTCTCTTCTTCCTGAGGAGACTGAAGAAGGTCCATCTGTCTCCTCAGATCCTGGTGAACTTCTACCGCTGCACCATCGAGAGCATCCTTACCAACTGTATCACAGTATGGTACGGCAACTGCTCTGTCTCCGACCGGAAAGCACTGCAGAGGGTGGTGAAAACTGCCCAACGCCTCACCGGTTCCTCGCTCCCCTCCATTGAGTCTGTCCAAAGCAAGCGTTGTCTGCGGAGGGCGCTCAGCATCGCCAAGGACTGCTCTCACCCCAACCATGGACTGTTTACCCTCCTACCATCCGGGAGGAGCTACAGGTCTCTCCGTTGCCGAACCAGCAGGTCCAGGAACAGCTTCTTCCCTGCGGCTGTTACACTACTCAACACTGTACCTCGGTGATTACCCCCGGACACTCCTCCCACAGGAAACAAATAATTGCACTACTATGACTCCACGTCTAGGGGAGTTTCCTAGTCTAAATAATTTGGAAGATGACCAACCAACCAATGCCAACATTATTCGAGTGGTCACAAATGGAACTGCAGATGCTGGCAACCTGAGCAAAACACAAAGTACAGGAAACTCTCAGCTTTCAGTCCCAATTCTTTGCTCAGCATTGTGAAGTCTCAAATCTGACTGTCAGGAACGTAATTCCTTGGTCCTTCATGTCATTCTTCACTGATCATTTTCTATTTGCATATGTTCTGATAAGTGAAAATGAAAGTGCAAACTCAAAACATATTCCAAAATGTGGGAGTTTCCAGCCAAACTGAAGGTTGAGTTGTGGTTTCTGGTGATCAAACATGAAGCCACACCCTTCACTTTCTCTTCCCCTCTCTTTTCCCACTCCCTCTGGCCTCCTCTCTCTTCCCCATCCCCCCCCCAGTTCCCAATCTCTCTCTTTCCCCATCCATCTTCTTCTTTCTGTTTCCCTCACTCCCTGCCTCCTTCCCGAGCGTTTGACGGCACTGGGCCTGTACTCACTGGAGTTTAGAAGGATGAGGGGGTTCCCCATTGAAACTTACCGAATAGTGAAAGGCCTGGACAGAGTGGATGTGGAGAGGATGTTTCCACGAGTGGGAGAGTCTAGGACTCGAGGGCACAGCCTCAGAATTAAAGGACGTTCCTTCAGGTTGAGGAAGAATTTATTTAGACAGAGGGTGGTGAATCTGTGGAATTCTTTGCCACCTAAGGCACTGGAGGCCAAGTCAATGGACATTTTCCGAAGGCAGAGACAGATGGATTGTTGATTAGTATGGGTGTCAGGGGTTATGGAGAGAAGGCAGGTGAATTGGGTTTGGAGGGAGAGATAGACCAGCCACAATTTTTTTTCCTCTTTCCCCTCCTCTCTCTCCCCCTCCTCTCTCTCCCCTCTCCTCTCCCCCTCCTCTCTCTCTCCCCCTCCTCTCCCCGCCTCCTCCCTCTCCCCCTCCTCTCTCCCCCTCCTCTCTCCCCCCCCCTCCTCTCTCCCCCTCTCCTCCTCTCTCTCCCCCCCTCCTCTCTCTACCCCTACTCTCCCCCCCTCCTCTCTCCTCCTCTCTCTCCCCTCTCCTCTCCCCCTCCTCTCTCTCTCCCCCTCCTCTCCCCCCCTCCTCCCTCTCCCCCTCCTCTCTCCCTCCTCCCTCCTCTCTCCCCCTCTCCTCCTCTCTCTCCCCCTCCTCTCCCCCCCTCCTCTCCCCCTCTCTCTCCCCCTCCTCTCCCCCCCTCCTCTCCCCCCCCTCCTCTCCCCCCCTCCTCCTCTCTCCTCTCCCCCTCCTCTCTCTCTCCCCCTCCTCTCCCCCCCTCCTCTCTCCCCCCCCTCTCTCCCCCTCTCCTCCTCCCTCCTCTCTCCCCCTCCTCTCTCTACCCCCTCCTCTCTCTCCCCCTCCCCCTCATCTCTCCCCCTCCCCCCTCCTCTCTCCCCCCCCCTCTCTCGCCCCGCCCCCCTCCTCTCCCCCCTCCTCCCTCCTCTCTTCCCCCTCCTCTCCCCTCCTCCCTCCTCTCTCTCCCTCCTCTCCCCTCCTCCCTCTCTCTCCCCCTCCTCTCCCTCTCCCCCTCTCCCCCCTCCTCTCTCCCCCCTCCTCTCCCCCTCTCCTCCCCCCTCCTCTCTCCCCCCCCCTCTCCCCCTCCTCCTCCCTCTCCCCTCCTCTCCCTCTCTCCCTCTCCCCCCTCCCTCTCCCCCTCCTCTCTCTCCCCCCCCTCCTCTCTCCCCCTCCTCTCTCTCCCCCCTCCTCTCTCCCCTCCTCCCTCCTCTCTCTCCCCATCCTCTCTCTCCCCCCCCCTCCTCTCGCCCCTCCTCCCTCCTCTCTTCCCCCTCTCTCTCCTCCCCTCCTCCCTCCTCTCTCCCCCTCCTCTCCCTCTCCCCCTCCTCTCCCTCTCCCCTCTCCCCCTCCTCTCTCTCCCCCCTCCTCTCCCTCTCCTCTCTCTCTCTCAGGCAGGGGCGGAAACCCCGGGGGGGGGGGGGGGGGGGGGCAGAGGGGACACGTCCCCCCCATGTTTTGATGGCGAGTTCCGCTCTCTCTCTCTCCTTCTCTCTCAGGGACTCTGTGGAAATTTCCAGATTTCCAGGGTCTGCTGTTCTCATTCCACTGACGTCAACCGGACGTCTGACGTAATGAAACGAGCGTAACGTCAGCGCGCGCGCGGCGCGGTTGGCTGGCAGTTGACGCCGGGGTGGGGGGGGGGTGGGGTTGACGTCAGTGCGCTATATAAGCGTGCGGGCGCGGACTGACGCACATACACTCACTGACAACGACAAGGACAACAACAACGAGAACGACATGGAGACGGATGGATCTAACATCAGCATCAGCATCAGCGCAGCGACACCACGGGCACGGAGGCACCGACGACTTACACACACTCGCAATGCACGGACACCGCCCGACGGGGACTGATCGCCGCGACAGGTATGTGTGTGTGGCTGGAGCCGTCACCCCCACATAGGGGCAGGGGATTGGGGGGGACAGGGTGTAGAGGGAGGACTGGGTGAAGGGGGGCAGGATGAGAGGGACTGGGTGAAGGGGGACAAGGTGAAGGGGGCAGGGTGAGGGGGACATTTGAGTATAGGAGCAGGGAGGTTCTACTGCAGTTGTACAGGGCCTTGGTGAGACCACACCTGGAGTATTGCGTACAGTTTTGGTCTCCTAATCTGAGGAAAGACATTCTTGCCATAGAGGGAGTGCAGAGAAGGTTCACCAGACTGATTCCTGGGATGTCAGGACTGTCTTATGAAGAAAGACTGGATAGACTCGCCTTGTACTCGTTGGAATTCAGAAGATTGAGGGGGGATCTTATAGAAACGTACAAAATTCTTAAGGGGTTGGACAGGCTAGATGCAGGAAGATTGTTCCCGATGTTGGGGAAGTCCAGAACAAGGGGTCACAGTTTAAGGATAAAGGGGAAATCTTTTAGGACCGAGATGAGGAAAACTTTTTTCACACAGAGAGTGGTGAATCTGTGGAATTCTCTCTCGCAGAAGGTAGTCGAGGCCAGTTCATTGGCTATATTTAAGAGGGAGTTAGATGTGGCCCTTGTGGCTAAAGGGATCAGGGGGTATGGAGAGAAGGCAGGTACAGGATACTGAGTTGGATGATCAGTCATGATCATATTGAATGGCGGTGCAGGCTCGAAGGGCCGAATGGCCTACTCCTGCACCTATTTTCTATGTTTCTATGACAGGGTGTAGAGGGAGGACTGGGTGAAGGGGGACAAGGTGAGGGGGACAAGGTGAAGGGGGCAGGATGAGGGGGACAGGATGTAGGGGACAGGATGTAGAGGGGGGACAGGATGTAGAGGGGGGACAGGGTGTGGGGGGGACAGGGTGAGGGAGGGGTAGGAGATGGGGCGGGTTAGAGCAGAGAGCATACAGGGGAGGGGCAGGGTAAGTGAGAGAGA
Organism: Amblyraja radiata; assembly: GCF_010909765.2. Taxonomy (NCBI): domain Eukaryota; kingdom Metazoa; phylum Chordata; class Chondrichthyes; order Rajiformes; family Rajidae; genus Amblyraja; species Amblyraja radiata. The sequence continues at coordinate 7,137,260 of NC_045993.1, read as the reverse complement.
AGCTAGTTGTGAGATGTGGGCAGGTTGGGGTCGGGGAGAAGTGGAAGCGAGGATGGCTGGGAGGTGGGGAATGGGTGTTTGTCTCTTCCCCCAGCAGCTAAGCCCCCTCATCTATTGTAAGTCCAATGCGTACATCCCAGTGCTGATAAATCTACTTTTCCTTTTTGTTATGCAGTTGTATTGTACACTTTGACGTGGAGATGCTCAAAATGGTTCCGTCTTCACCCTACGATGGACCCTTCCTGGAGAAGAACCACCTTCTGCCCTGGATTACTGGTGTGTGGTGGACACTTCTGAAGGTCTGCCTGTTCCTGCTCACTGAACTCCTTTCCACACTTGGAGGTGGAATTCTATTTTATATGCTGCCAGAAGAGATGAGGAAGAAAGGCATTTGCCACCATCCACTAGGCACCAACATGGCGGGCATGGAGAATAGAGACACTGAATTTCACACCAGGAACTGTCTGAGTCCGTTACAATACACTGGTGGTGTTGACCCTTTGCTACCTCATTATATTCCACCGGCTGATGAGATGTTAACCGGGGAACGTGACTGCAAGATGGATACTTGGCCCGAAGAACAAAGTGAAATGGATTTCAACTGCACAAATCCACTCGTTCTAACTATGATCTGGCCAAGCAATGAAGAGGAGGCCCGGTCTTCGGACCGGGCTGATGAGGATGAGGAGAACATGGATGACGCAGAGTCCATTGACTGGTCCACTGACGATTCCGATGATGATTCCAGTGATGAAAGTCACTCTCAAGTTCTGTGGGACTCCTTTTTTCAACATGACCCGTACAACCCCATGAATTTTTCGGCAACCACTGGCCATCAGGACCTGGCCGGTAAGACTGATACGGAGGAAGATGTGGAGGATTCTGCCTCGAGCCAGATTAAATCGGAAGAGTCTGAAAATGACGAGGTGTGGGACTCGTTCTTTCAAAGCGCCGACCCTTTCAACCCGTTGAACTTCTCTGCTTGCACCACCACAAGTGAAGCCAGCAACCAAGGAGTGAAGGGAGGCAGCGAGCTGTTGGAGGAAGGACAGCCAGACACTCCTGATCTGTGCTACAACGCAGACCCTCCTGGTGTGGATCAGGCCACCGCAACTATAAAACACGAAACCAGTGGGAACCAGAGAACAACGACCAAAAAGGTATGCTTTAGCCTGGTTTCGTTTACCTAGATACCGTGAAAAGCATTTGTTTGCATGCTATCCAGTTTAAAATTGGGGAAAAAAAGACTATACATGATTGCAATCAAACTGCCACAGTGCAAAGAGGCAGGAGGTGGGGCGGCTTTATCCTGCAGGAAAAATGTTCCCAATGTTGGGCGAGTCCAGAACCAGGGGCCACAGTCTTAGAATAAAGGGGAGGCCATTTAAGACTGAGACGGGAAAAAACTTTTTCACCCTGAGAGTTGTGAATTTATGGAATTCCCTGCCACAGAGGGCAGTGGAGGCCAAGTCACTGGATGGGTTTAAGAGAGAGTTAGATAGAGCTCTAGGGGCTAGTGGAATGAAGGGATATGGGGAGAAGGCAGGCACGGGTTATTGATTGGGGACGATCAGCCATGATCACAATGAATGGCGGTGCTGACTCGAAGGGCCGAATGGCCTCCTCGTGCACCTATTTTCTATGTTTATTCGGATTGCCATGGATTTCTGTTTAACTCAGTAGATGTACCTGTGTCTCTGGTATCTGTAGAAGTCTTGACCTCAAACATTCACTTATCCTTGTTCTCCAGAGATGTTACCTGACTTGCTGAGTCACTCCAGCACTTTGTGTCCTTTTATGTAAACCAGCACCTTCAGTTCCTTATTTCTACATGTACTGTGAAGGTTGTATTCCTTTCCCCAGTACAATCCCATCTCTGGAGCTTTGCTCCCACCTTCCATACCACTCCCTTTACTCTGACTCAGCTGTTGCATGGTAACCTAATGCAATGTGTTCAGAGAAGCAGAGTGCAATCTATGACTCAGCTGGGCACAGTGACTCATGATCACTACCTCCCTGTTGAGCTTCCTGCTTTATTTAGCTGGATTTGAGGGAGCCAACAATAGAAACATAGAAAATATGTGCAGGAGGAGGCCATTCGACCCTTCGAGTCAGCACTGCCATTCATTGTGATCATAGGTAGACAAAAATACTGGAGAAACTCAGCGGGTGAGGCAGCACCTATGGAGCGAAGGAAATGGGCAACGTTTCGGGCCAAAACCCTTCTTCAGACTGTGATCATGGCTGATCGTCCCCAATCAATAACCCGTGCCTGCCTTCCCTCCCCATATCCCTTGATCCCACTAGCCTCTAGACTCTAACTCTCTCTTGAATCCATCCAGTGGCTTGGCCTCCACTGCCCTCTGTGGGAGGGAATTCCACAAATTCAAGTTTTTTCTCACCTCCGTCTTAAATGAACTCCCCTTTATTCTAAGACTGGTTCTGGACTCGCCCAACATTGGGAACAATGGTTAACAAACCAGAATTTGGTTGTGACATTAAGCATGTGTATGAAGTGACTGTATCTGGGGTGTCATAGTCGTGCAACCAAGCCTATGCTGACTGAAATGCCCCATCTACACCAGTTCCACCTGCTTCAAATTGGCCCATATCCCTCAACCTTTCCTATCTGAGGTGGCAGTGAAATTCCTTTGTCCGAGGTACTACAATACATACACAATCTTGGTTAAGTGCAAGTGTATAGGAACAGTATGCTGAGACGGTATACAAGAATCCGTACGTTTTGTTCCCAGTTCGAGTCTATAAGTTGATATAAATGTTGAGGTCCCGACCACGGGGGAAAATGGAGGAGGACTGGCCAAATTTTGTGCCTTCCACTACAGTGATGAATGCTGTGGTGGATGTTTGTGTTCAAATTTTATTGTGTTTTTGTGTGTTCTTTCTCATTGTACCGCTGCTGGCAAATTCATTTCACTTGCACTTTATGTGCAATGTGACGAATAAAACATTGTATTGTATTGTAAATGTGGCATTTTATACAAAGGACATTTGTAGCAGATGTGCTAAATGTGAACAAAGGATAAATGTGGGTGTTTAGCCAAAGTTGTGGGGGAATATCTTCATGGCCCATGTTACTTTCTCCCCCAGGTTCGATTCTGTCCTGAGGTTAAAGTTCACCGGATGATTGTGTGGGACTTTGCCTCTCGAGCCGCTCGCAAGGGTCCCTGGGAGCAGCATGCGCGCGATCGGAGCAGGTTCCAGCGCCGCATTGCCAATACAGAGGCAGCGATTGGCTTCTGTTTGGATCCGAAGCACCGACTGGCTGTGTGGACTAAATACCTAGAACCAGAGGAGACCGACCAAGTACTACTGGAGAGAAACAAAAACAGAAAACACTGACAGTCTCTCAGACCCAAAACATTGACTCCATTCTCTTCCACAGATGAGCCATGACATGAATATTTCCCGTATTTTGTATTTATCTAGCATATACTACAGTTGTTTGACTTTAGTTATGGGAAGATGTTCTTGACACTCCCTCTATAAGTGTTCCCATCAGAAATTGTACCAAGAGCAATCTCATTATTGGGCCTCCCTAACTTGCCCGCACCGGCCAACATCTACACTAGTCTCCCCTGCTTGCGTTTGGCCCATATCCCTCAACCAGTCTTATTCATGTACCTGTTTAAGAAGGAACTGCAGATGCTGGAAAATCGAAGGTAGACAAAAATGCTGGAGAAACTCAGCGGGTGAGGCAGCATCTATGGAGCGAAGAAATAGGCGACGTTTCGGGTCGGGACCCTTCTTCAGTCTTATTTTGTCTATTATCCATGTACCTGTGTGTTACTTAAACATGGCGATAGTCCCTGCCTCAACTACCTCCTTGTGTATTTGAAACTTGATTGTAACTCAGTGCAATGCAGACATTTGATATTTATACTGTTGTTTGTCTAATAAAGGATTATTTCTGACACTATTCCTATTCTCAATTACCGACTCCTGTTTGTTTAATGAATTTGGGAAGTGGAGTTAATAGGTGGTAGGTACAACTCAGCAGGTGCAGCAGCATCTATGGAGTGAAGGAAATGGGTAACGTTTCGGGCCGAAACCCTTCTTCAGACTGATAGGTGGTAAGCAGGCAAATTGGACCAAAGCTTGGAATAAAAGCACAAAGCCACAAAATCAATTATCCCTAGATTTTTGAACTGGCTAATTAACTATTTATTTTTTGGGGGGGGGTGAACCTGTGGTAAATAGAGTTTATCATCATATGCACAAATACAGCGAGGTACAAGTATAATGAAAATATTGCAGTAGCAAAACAGGGGCACAAACTTGGATGATAACACAGACATTTGTACTCATGGTAGTCCCAGAGGTGGTCTGTAGCATTCTGTTTCTGAGGTAGGATTCAGGTGGAAGGTTGGTTCAAGAGCCTGATAATGGTAGGGAAGTAGGTGTTTCTGAACCAGGTGGGTTTTGATCCTTCGTGCCTAATATTAGCAGTGAGAAGAGGGGCTTAACTGGATGGTAGGAATGAATCCTTGATGACATGCCATCATTACCTTGGAGACAGGGTCTCATGCAGATGCTTATGATGGACTGTGCTAAGTCCGCCACTCTCTGGAGACTTGCATTCCCGCGTGTTGTAATTGGAGTACCAGGCCATGATGCAACTGCAGGAAATACGTGCAAATTCCACGCTGAGATAAGGATTAAACCAGCTCCAGCTATTACAAAAATGTGGCAGAAGTGTGAACAAAGCTGAGAGCCGAATGGTCAAAGATATTTAACATTAGCGGTGACGAGGAAAGGGTGGGTAGTTCTTAAGGATGGGCTTAATATAGCAGAGGGGAATCTTTGTCCAGGCAGATCTTATAAAATGTAGATTGATTTGGGTGGTGCTAAGATATGGTAGAGGGCTAAATATTGGAAGTTATTAATAAGCCACCAAATTGTAGTAGTTGTAATTAGAAATTAGAAATTGTAACTAGAAACATGAAATTAGAGCATATGAAAGGTTTAGATTAGTGTGGAAATAGACCTTTCAGCCTGACATGTCTGCGCCAATCAGCGATCATCCATTCACTAGTTCTATCCCACACTAGGGACAATGTACAGAAGCCAATTAACTTACAAACTCACACGTCTTTAGGATTTTGGAGGAAACCAGAGCACACAGAGAAAACCCACGCGGTCACAGGGAAACTCCGTACAGACAGCACCCGTAGTCAGGATCGAACCTGGGTCCCTAGGTGCTGTAAGGCAGCAACTCTACCGCTGGATCAACCTAATGGTCTAATCATGGAATACTTTGTGTAGAAGGGACAAGTTTCAAGTCGTGAAAATGTGAAGGATGAATTAAAAATGTTTTTTCTAGATCAGCAGGTTAAGGAATCAACTGGGAAAAAAGGCTATCGAGAGCTCATTTTGTGCAGTGAAAAAAATTAATTGACAATCTTATTGTAAAAGGGCTGTCAGAGAAGAGCGACCATAATGAGCTTGAATTTGAATGTGATGCAGTTTGATCTGAAACTAGGGTATGAAAGGAATTTAAGGTAGGAGAGGATGAATTAGCTGTGGGCGGTTGGAGAAAATGCTTAATTACTGGTATGACTGGCAATGATTATAAGTTAAGAAATATTGCATAATTTGCAGAAAGAATCGCTTTCATCTATTCGGGGAATCCAATTTAAAAAGTGGTTTGTCATTTGCTGACAGGAGAAATTAAAGTTCGCTGAAAGAGCAAGAAGCCCGAGGATTGAGAGCATTTTAGAAATTGGCAAAGAAAGGCCAAGAAATCAATCAAGCCAAGAGAATGGAGGTAAATTATCAAGAACCAGAAATAGATGTCATGAGTTTTTATAGGTTGGTAAAATGGAAAAGACGAGTGAGGGCAAATATGATCTCTCCAGAAATAATTTGTACAGAGCCACCCATTTAGGTCAGCAGTTCCTGCCATGTGTTGATAGGATTTCACCATTACTGACCAGAGATAGAATCATCAGCATTGGACTCCTCCACTAGTGGAAACATCCTCTCCACATCCACTCTATCCAAGCCTTCCGTACGTTCTATTCTGTGCATTTTAATGAGGCCCCCCCCCCATTCTTCTTGGATAAGGATAAGGGGGAAATCCTTTAAAACCGAGATGAGAAGAACTTTTTTCACACAGAGAGTGGTGAATCTCTGGAACTCCCTGCCACAGAGGGTAGTCGAGGCCAGTTCATTGGCTATATTTAAGAGGGAGTTAGATGTGGCCCTTGTGGCTAAGGGGATCAGAGGGTATGGAGAGAAGGCAGGTACGGGATACTGAGTTGGATGATCAGCCATGGTCATATTGAATGGCGGTGCAGGCTCGAAGGGCCGAATGGCCTACTCCTGCACCTAATTTCTATGTTTCTATGTTTCTTAATGAGGCCCAGTTCCATCAAATGCTCATCATATGCTAACCCACTCATTCTTGTAAACCTCCTCTGGACCCTCTCCAGAGCCAGCACATCCTTCAGTGGGCCGAAGGACCCGTTTCCTGTAGGGCTGTATTGCTCAACTAAACTATGCATGTGTTCTACTCTCGGGAAAAGTGGAATAAGAAGTCACCACAATGGCCCAGTCACACCCTTTATTTCACAAATGCTCATTAATCAAAACACACAATTCTCAACCTTGCATCGAATGCTTAAAAAGTGCATTATTTTAAAAATCAGATGCTCAATTCCTCCCTCGCTTCCTCTCAGCAGGGACAGCACGTGGCCAGGGAGCTCGAGCTCCTTTGGTAGAATTTCCACCATTAATGTATATTATTCTCTGTTGCTGTGGGCACAGGTTTTAACTCATTCTGCAATATTCTAAAACATTGAAACACCTTCGCAAGCCAGGATCCATTCAAAGTAAATGGGAGAAACCAAAACGGGACGAGTCAGCGGCCTGGGACACAAGGTTGGGCATCATTGCGGAAACAAAGCCTGGGCTTGTGATCGCTCATCTATAGCACGCACTTGGTCACCTGCTTGTCCTCCACTACAGCGTCGGGTCATCAAGCACAAAAATAAATCGTGCCCGCTTTCCCCTTTGCCCAGTACGCAACGAGGAGCTTCCTCTCAACTCAACCCGCCGTGACCAGCGGCCAGCGTAATGTGGGATTATGCTCCCAGTCAGCAGAAGAGGGAGGCGTGGCGATGTGACGTTCAAAGCTGGAGCGACAGGGACAAAAGATGGGTACAGTGCAAGGTGTGAACTATAAAATATTCTGTATGACTGACTCAGACTTACACAGGATGAATACCCCTGATTAAGCAGAATCTGATCCTGCTGCTTCGAAACAGTGATTTATGGGACAGTCAGGTGTTTGAGGTCACTATAACGGCACGGCCTGTTCTGCTTGCTTCTCCTCGGGGTCATGGGCGGCCGGTGCTGGTGGAGCGGCCTGGTGACCAGGTGGCAGTGGTTGGTTAGCCTGGTGACTGGGTGGCAGTGGATGGTTAGCCTGGTGTCCAGGTGGCAGTGGATGGTTAGCCTGGTGTCCAGGTGGCTGTGGATTGTCAGCCTGGTGTCCAGGTGGCTGTGGATGATCAGCCTGGTGTCCAGGTGCACGGTCCAGCCGCTCTACCTCGGGCTGCACCTGCGCGGGTTCATTGACCGGAGCTCGGACATCTGAAAGATCCAGAGATGCAACAAATTTTACTCAAAAGTTAACAGCTGGCAGAGCTGGGGGGGGGGGGCTCAACATTCAAACAATCCCATCATTGAGCACAACCCCACTAACGCAGATGGTATTCAGCACTGAACCTCCGAAATGTTGGCCTGACATGGACATTCCGGACCAAATCCCCTACTGAGCTATCATTTTCCAAGATAAGCCAAATCCCGATGTCTTACAATGCTGTGAACTTTATACATTGGGTATGCAAGCAAAGAACTTCACTGTGCCTTGTCACACGTGACAATAAAGTATTCCTATATTCTGCACTCTGTACCTTCCCCTTTGGTCTGTCTATCCTACTTAAGTGTCACTTGAGTGTGTTTATATAAAGTAGATATATGATATGATTGGATGGCATGCAAACTAATGCTTTTCACTGTACCATGGTACCTGTGATAATAATGAACCCAAAGCTAAATAATAGAAGGTACACAAAAAAGCTGGAGAAACTCAGCGGGTGCAGCAGCATCTACGGATGCTGCTGCACCCGCTGAGTTTCTCCAGCTTTTTTGTGTACCTTCGATTTTCAGCAGTTCCTTCTTGAACGCTAAACAATTGAATCCTGAGTAGACACAAAGAACTGCAGATGGTGGTTTATACCAAAGATAGACACAAAGTGCTGGAGTAACTCAATGGGTCAGATAGTATCCCTGAGGAAAAGGGAGGGTGACGTTTTGGGTTGGGATCATTCTTCAGATTCCTTTTTAACTGTTCCAGGCTAAAGAAGGATCTCAACCCGAAAGGTCACCCATTCTTTCTCTCCAGAGATGCTGCCTGTCCCGATGAGTTACTCCAACATTTTGTGTCTATCTTGGGTTTAAACCAGCATCTGCAGTTCCTTCCTACCCATTAGTCTAAAGGGCCTGTCCCACTTTCACACCCTAATTCTCGACTTCTGCCGAGTTTGCCCTTGACTCATACTCGCAGCATGGTCGTCACAAGGTCATAGGAGATCGTGATGCTAGTCGTAGGTACTCGTGGCATCAAGTAGGTCGGGGCGTTTTTCTAGCCTGATGAAAAATGTTCATGAGTAAAGGAGGTCGTGAATTAGGTCGTGAAAGTGGGACAGGCCCTTAAGTAGTCTGACATAGACATTCTGGGCCAAATGAACCACTGAGCTGCCATTTAACAAGATAAGGCAGATTCTGATCAGCTTTAACTGCACCTACTGACATTTGCTTGTGGAGTTTCTCAGTTGTGAAGGGCCATTAAATCAATATGGATTAGTGGTTGTTGCCCATATCAAGTCACCTGTAGTTGGTCAAGCCATTTCAAAGGGGAGTTAACAATCCAACATGTTGGTCTAGGATGGCGCCCAGGCCAGGCGAGTCCGTGTGCGTGTGCGTGTGTGTGTGTGCTGGCCACAGAAGTGGAATATGCACAACTCCAGAATCTGGGACGGACAGTTTCTTCCAAGCTATTATCAGGCAACTGAACCATTCTCTCAACAACCAGAGAACGGTCCTGAGCCACCATTTACCACATTTTAGACCCTCGGACTATCTTTAATCGGACTTTATCTTGCACGACACGTTATTCCCTTCATCATGTGTGTATACTGTGGATGGCTCGATTGTAATCATGTACTGTCTTCCCGCTGACTGGTTAGTGTGCAACAAAAGCTTTTCACTGTACCTCAGCACATGTGACAATAAACTAAACTACGTTGAGTTGTGATTAGACCAAAGCAGAGGTGGACCACAGATCTACATGGCTTCTGGTTAATAATGTGGCAGCTTCTAATTTAGTGCAATGCCTTCATGTCCGGAGAAGGCTTTCAATGCCATGGTATCAATGGGAGAGGGAAGGACAGGCAAAGTCTTGGTGAAGGTATACACATTGAACATGGGTGACCAGGTTACCAACACCACCGATCACCAGAATGATCTGGAGACGATAAGGCTTATCTCAACATCAGATCTCCTTACCTGCCGCTGCTTCAGGGGGCTGGAATTTCAGCTCTCCTCCGGGACCAGAAGGGGGGGCTTTGTCTTTCTGCTGGGATTTCTTCTGCTCCATCTGCTGCAAGGCCTGGATCACGAGAAAGAGAGAAGTCAGGGAAGGGCCGCCAGGTGCCGAGTGCGAGAAGTAGCAACGCCATCCCCGTACTGGGATGGTGATTGTTAGTGGTCTGCATAAGGACTCACCAACCCATGGGCTGATTGCTGGTCAATACCGAATTACTACCTCAGTAGCAACAATTGGTCTGAGAACCCATGGCTAGGGAAGGAAGTATTTGGGTCGCAAACAGTGTCAGTGATACTTTCCAATGGCCACCAAAAGGATGTGCAGTCACAGAAACAGGCCCTTACATCCCTCAAGTCTCACCAAGCACCCATTTCACATTAATTCTGTTTTCCCTTCACACTCCCATACCCCTCGCTCCCACTCTACTAATCACCTTCTCACCAGAGGCAATTTACAGCCAATTCACCTGTTAACTTGCACGCTGTGTACGAGGATATTGCATGGTTCAAGAGCCTGAGCTACAGGGAAAAGTTGGGCAGGCTAGGAGTTTATTCCTTGGAGTGCAGGAGGCCGAGGGGTGATCTTATAGAGGTGTATCAAATCCTGCAGCAAATCAACAGGATCAACAGAACGTCATTTTTACCCAGGGAAAGGGAACCCTGAATAAAATAGGAACCACATGGGCACATTTTTCACTCACAGGGTGAGCTATCAAGCTATCGGCAGCTATCAAGCAAGCTATCAAGGGGGGTAGACACAATGAACTGCAGATGCTGGTTTATTATAAAAAAAAGTCCAAAGTGCTGGAGTAATTTAGGTCAGGCCTGCCTGGACATCTAAGTTACTCCAGCACTTTGTGTCTTTTTTTGTCAAAGGAGGCAGTTTCTATAATACGTGTAGCATTTAAAGGACATTTGGGCAGGTATATGGATAGGAAAGGTTTAGTGGGATACGGGCTTAACATGGGCAAATGTTGACAAATGTTGTCCAGAACAAGGGGTCACAGTTTGAGGATAAGGGGGAAATCTTTTAGGACCAAGATGAGCACATTTTATTTCACACAGAGAGTGGTGAATCTGTGGAACTCTCTGCCACAGAAGGTAGTTGAGGCCACAGTTCATTGGCTATATTTAAGAGGGAGTTAGATGTGGCCCTTGTGGCTAAAGGGATCAGGGGGTATGGAGAGAAGGCAGGTACAGGATACTGGGTTGGATGATCAGCCATGATCATATTGAATGGCGGTGCAGGCTCGAAGGGCCGAATGGCCTACTCCTGCACCTATTTTCTATCTTGCAGGGACACAGGGTCAGACGGGGGTGGGGGGGACAACTGAATATAAACGTCAACGCGAACCTCGGCGCCTCTCACCTGTTGGTATTCCTTCTTCTGGGCGTCGAGCTCGCTCTGCCTCCGCTGCAGGTCCTCGTGCTCCTTCCTCAGCTGCTCTACCTTGTGGGCGATCTCAGCCTCCTGCTCGGCCAGTTCCCGCTCGTACTGTCGCAGCTCCTCCTCCGTGTAGATCTGCGTCTCGTCCAGCGTCTGCTCCAGAGAAGGCCGGGGGGAGGGGGGGGGGGGATCAGTGGATCGGCAGCCCAAACCTGTGCCCACAAGCCCACTGACCTAACAGAGTCACACAGTGACTGCATCTCTCTCCCCCCCCGCCATCCCCATCAAGTTCCTATGAGTTTACTGAGTTACAGTAAAAAGCTTCTGTACGTGTACTGAGGTACAGTAAAAAGCTTTTGTTGCGTGCTGACCAGTCAAGAGAAGTACAGTACACATGGTTACAATCAAGCCATCCACAGTGTTTAAGAAAGAACTGCAGATGCTGGAACAATCGAAAGTAGACAAAAAATGCTGGAGAAACTCAGCGGATGAGGCAGCATCTATGGAGTGAAGGAAATAGGCAACGTTTCGGGCCGAAAACCTTCTTCAGACTTTCCTATCCATGTATCTGTCCAAGTGTCTTTTAAAAAACGTCACATGAGGAAGGGTCTCGACCTGAAACATCACCTCTGTGTTCTCCAGAGATGCTGCCTGACCCGCTGAGTTTCTCCAGCATTTTTTGTCTACAAGCCATCCACAGTGTACAGATACAAATGAAAGGAAATAACATGAATCACGTTTACTTTAAGATAAAGTCTGATCAAAGATAGTCGGAGGGTCTCCAATGACGTGGATAGTATCTCAGGACTGGTATCGAGTTGTTGGTAGGATGGTTCAGTTGCCTGATAACACCCGAGAAGAAACTGCCCCTGAATCCGGAGGTGTGCGTTTTCACACTTCCATACCTTTTGCCCGATGGGAGAGAGGAGAAGAGGGAGGGGGCCGGGGTGCGACTCGTCCTTGATTATGCTGCTGGCCTTGCCCAGGCAACGTGAGGTATAAATGGAATCAATGGAAGGGAGGTTGGTTTGCGTGACGGGTATAGACATCATCGGCAATCTGCCTTGGACTAGCCACATCGAGGCTGTGGGCCAGAAAGCACACCGACACCTCTATTTCCTTAGAATTTCCTTAGAAAGCTTAGGAAGTTCGGCATGTCCCCAACAACTCTCGCCAACTTCTACAGATGCGCCGCGGAAAGCATTTTATCGGGATGCATCACAGCACAGTTTGGGAACGGCTCTGTCCAAGACTGCAAGAAGTTGCAGCGAATTGTGGATGTAGCCCAGACCATTGCACACACAAACCTTCTTCCCATTGTCTCCATCTCCATTTCACGCTTCCTTGGCAAGACCAGAAGCATAACCAAGAAACAGTCTCGCCCCGGTCACTCCCTTTTCCCGCCTCTCCCATCAGGCAAGAGGTACAGAAGATTAAAAACGCACATCCTCAGATTCAGGGACAGTTTCTTCCTAGCTGTTATCAGGCAACTGAACAGTCCTCTCATCCACTAGTGAATGGTCCTGCCCTCCCATCTACCTCATTGGAGACCTTTGAACAATCCTTAATCGGACATTTTTCTTGCACTAAATATTGCATCCTGAATCTATACACTGTGGATGGTTTAATTGTAATCATATTAGTCTTTTCTTTGACTGGATAGCACGCAAACGAAAGCTTTTCACTGTACCTTGGTACATGTGACAATAAACTAAACTAAATCTCCCACCCCCCAAAACCCTAAAGGGCCTGTCCCACTGTACGAGGTAATTCACGAGTTCTCCCGAGTTTTCCCCTGACTCGAACTCGGAGAATGTCGGTAGCGGGTCCGTAGGAGTTTGTGGATGTCTCGTAGCGGCTCGTACGAGTAAAAAGTAACAATTTCTTTCATCACGAGTATTTTTCTACTCGTGGACATTTTTCACAATGTTGAAAAAAACGTCATGAGTTTACCGGATTTCCCCGAGTACCTACCGTTACTTGTACGAGCCGCTACGGGACATCCACGAACTCCTACGGACCCGCTACTGACATTCTCCGAGTTCGAATTGGGGGAAAACTCGGGAGAATTTAAGGGGGACAGGCCCTTAAGGCTCCATCATTTCCCCCCCCCCCCGCCCCACCCACCATACTCTCTCCCAGGTCAGCACAGCCTTGAACCAGCACCAGCCACTAACCCCCCCCACACCCTCCCTCTGCTCACTCACATCACACCCACACAAGACAGGAGTACCACAGTCAGCCACTCTCACACCATTCACCACTGCGTTCAACCCCGCTCCACTCATCCCTCCCTCCTGGTAACCAGGCACTGACCTCCCACTCCTCCGGCTCCAGGAACTCCTTTTTCTCTGTGGATTTCAGGAATTCCTCCAGGGTGACCAGCCGATCCTTGTTGGTGTCCACCTGCCAGGCAAGTAGATGGTCAGTGAGGTGAAGAGTCATGCAGGCAGGAGTCCTGGCCTGGAGACATTGCCTGTCCATTTCAGGGACAATATCTCCAGATTGTAAATGGGAGAGCGAGATCAGGACATGAATTCCCAATAACGTCCAGCTACTTTTGACATAGAAATGCCTTGCTTATTAAAAAAGACAGAACAGAGGGAGCAGGAGAGAGTACTGATGCTACAGCAGGAATGTTTGACCCTTAACTTAGATTGAACTAAACTGACCAGTCATGCTGTATAGCATTTAGTCATTACACCCTGTTGAAACAAGGAACTGCAGATGCTGATTTACACAAAAGGACACAAAGTGCTGGAGAAACTCAGCAGGTCAGGCAGCAACACTGGAGAACGTGAACAGGTGACGTTTCGGGTCAGGACCTTTCCTCAGACTAGCAGAAATCACAGAGGGGGAGGGTCTCACAGGACTCCAGTCGGAGAGAGGAGGAGAGCTTCTTCAAAGTTGTCATACCTTGAGGAGATTTAGTGGTGGAGCAGTCAAAATGTCGAAACAAGGAGCTGCAGGTGCTAGTATACACAAAAGGACACAAAGTGCTGGAGTAACTCAGCGGGTCAGGCAGCTTCTCTGGAGAACACAGATACCTGATGTTTCAGGTCGGGACCCATCATCAGACACTGAAGAAGCCTGAAGATGGGGCCCCTATCTGAAACATCACCTATCCATGTTCTCCAGGGATGTTGCCTGACCCACTGAGTTACTCCAGCAGTTTGAGTCATTACATCTTGATGGGATCACACTGCTCCACTCCAGCAAAGGAGTTTTTGGAGTGGAGCTCTGTATAAAAATGAATCGTTAAGGAACAGTGACAGACACCCCTCCAAGCATGACCGTCCGAAGGGGGGGGGGGGGGGGGTGCATTGGGTGCGACCGCACCCCCCTTTTTTCTCCCAGAGTAAGAAAAAATCCGGAGGAAGAAGAAGAAGGAAAAAAAAAAAAAATCGGAGGCAATCAGCGTTCCCACTTTGTCGGAAACCGCCCAAAATTCTGGTTCCGGCCACAGGATGATTTGGGAGAAGAGGGGAAAAAATGCGTCCATCCGCGCCTGCGCAGTTTGGGAAGCGACGCATACACGTCTGGCACAGCTTTCTGAGCCCAGGACTAAACTCACCTCATTCATCACGTGCTCCCTCATCCGCAGCCGCTCCTCTTCCATCTCCACCATGTCATCCTCCTCGTTTTTGGGATCGTAAACTTTCTCCAGCTTCACGTGATGCAAAAAGAGTTTTCATTAATATCTACAGGGCCCTGCAAATCACACAGTGACTGAGAGACTGGCAATAAACACCCCTCACTGCAACCCTCCCGAACACTCGGGCAAAAACACGCGAGGAGCACCTTCTGAGATCGGCCACGATCTGAAGCCTGGGTCAAGGAAGGTCACCATTGCCTTACCGATACCTACCTACCAGAGGATTAGCTCTAAGGTGACGCATGTGAACAGCACCTCAAATTCAATGGGGTACGTCGGTGGCACAGCAGTTAGATTTGCAGACTGGTCCTCCAAAGGCCGGGATGGCCAATGGCAACACCTGGATGGAGTTTAAATCCCATCACGGTCAATAGGGAATTGAATCTCGGTTAATAATTTGGCATTTGGAGAAAACATCATCATCGCGATCTCAAAAGTTACCAGACTGCCATGGAAACCAACCTGATGCCTTGACACGGTTAGGACTCTAGACATATCCTAGGACATTGACTATTACATTTCTTTTGAAATGGCTGAGCAAACCACTCTGTTCAGGGCCATCCAGAGAGGGGCAGTAAGCCCTGGCATTGCCAGTGGTGCCCAGATCCCCAAAATGAAATAGTACAGTAGAAATTGGGTGAAAATACTCAAGGGGGGTTTGGGGGGGGGGGGGAATTTAGGCAAGTGTAGAGTGAATGCTCAGAAGGACCTGGGCCTGCGGAAGGCAACACGCACTATCGCTCTCTCTCAAAGGTTACATGCCTCCACATATAGTCACAGGGTCACCCCTAAGTCAGCCTGTCAGCGTTTAGACAACACAGCAGAGATGTACCTGCAGGTCCCGGTGTACACATGCACTGCCACACTCACACACAGCTGGTGAAGAGGATCAGGGCCACTACTGTCAATGCACACCAGGTCTGGAGACCCCGAGACATGGCTCAAAAGGTTCAGCCCCTCACCTCTTTTGTAAACAGAGCTTCAAGTTCTTGCTCGTCCAACACGGCGTCGTTGTTCGTATCTGCGAAAGAGGCGAGATGAGGAGATGCTCAGTAAGATTTAAGGACAGAACAGCACCTGGTACCAGGAGATCTGACACAGGAGGTAGGATGAACAACGACACTGGGGAAGGGCTCACGAGCCTCGAGATTGGGTGAAGTATTGGGTTAGGAGTCACAGACTGGGAGATAAAAGAAGTCAGGGGAGGGGCTACACCAAGATCCCGGTGGGGTGGGGTGGGCTACGGAAAGGAAAGGAAAAGGGATCAGTGAGAGTGGGTTGATAGATTTTGGGAGAGGGATGGAGACCACATAGTGCGATCAAAAGGGGTGGACTAGGGATAGAGGGACGTCGATAGAAGAGAGGGTCTCCCTTGACCATGTGAGACTGGAAACAGAGTGGGAACGAGGGAATACAGTGGGTCTGGCGAAGGAACCCCTTGTCGTTTACCATGCAGTTTGAAGAAAGTCTTTGGGTTGAACTCGTTGGGGTCGAGACCGTCCGTTTCCTCCCACACCTCCTTCAACTGGTCCCGGCTCCCCTGTCACAGAGACAAAAACAAAGGCCATCAACAAGGGCTTCAGCTAACCCTTCACTTCAAACCCCCTGATCAAAGCAATCTCCTTGTAGACCAGAAGTTTGAAGGATACGTACAGAAGGTGACTCTATAGGAAAGGTGCAAGCATGTGCAATGCTATTGACCAAAGGAGGATTCATGTTCCTGAATTGGATGGAGCATTTGTGACAGAAACCAGTGACGTGTATTGTAAGGGCAGCACAATGGTGCAGAGACCCCGGGTTCTATCCATGCAGATTTCTATCTAAATGGCGACAAGTTGGGAAAAGGGGAAGTACAACGGGATCTGGGGGTCCTTGTACATCAGTCTATAAAAGTAAGCATGCAGGTACAGCATGAAAGCGAATGTGAAGAAAGCGAATGGCATGTTGGTCTTTATAACAAGAGGAATTGAATATAGGAGCAAAGAGTTGTACAGAGCCCTAGTGAGACTACACTGGAGTACTGTGTGCAGGTTTGGTCCCCTAATTTGATTTGAGAAAGGACATTCTTGCTATTGAGGGGGTGCAGCGTAGGTTTACAAGGTTAATTCCTGGGATGGCGGGACTGTCATATGCTGAGAGAATGGAGCAGCTGGGCTTGTACACTCTGGAGTTTAGAAGGATGAGAGGGAATCTCATCTGATTGTTAAGGGTTTGGACACACTATAGGCAGGAAGCATGTTCCCGATGTTGGGGGAGTCCAGAACCAGGGGCCACAGTTTAAGAATAAGGAATAAGCCATTTAGAACGGAAACACTTTTTCTCACAGAGAGTGGCGAGTCTGTGGAATTCTCTGCCTCAGAGGGCGGTGGAGGCAGGTTCTCTGGATGCTTTCAAGAGAGAGCTAAATAGGGCTCTTAAAGATAGCGGAGTCAGGGGATATGGGGAGAAGGCAGGAACGGGGTACTGATTGGGGATGATCAGCCATGATCACATTGAATGGCGGTGCTGGCTCAAGGGACCGAATGGCCTACTCCTGCATTATTGTCTATTGATCCTGGGCTCGGGTGCTGACTACATGAAGTTAGCACTTTCTCTCTGTGGCCTTCATCCGGGTTCTCCGGTTTCCTCCCACACGCCAGAGACGTGCGGGTTTGTAGGTTAAATGGCCTCTGTAAAATTGCCCCTAGTGTGTAGGCAGCGGACTCGAAAGTGGTATAACATAGAACCAGTGTGAATGGGTGATCGATGGTCGGCATGGACTTTGTGGGCCGAAGGACACGTTTCCACGCTACATTTTTTTTAATCAATCAAAATAATAGAAGATGCAAGTGAGTGACTGAGCAATTTAGACTGGAGGTAAAAGATCAATTTGCATGAATATTGTGAATGGATCAGTTATTTTGGATGTGGGGAGGGTCAGGGCTGGCGATCACCCGATGAGCGAGCAAGCTTCTGGTGGCACTGAAGGATGGTTCTCTCTCGTTTGCCCGAGTCAAAGGTCTACACCATCCTCCCGCCCACTCTGCCCTCACCGGCACGTTGACCTTCGGATGTTCCTTGTGTTTCTCCTTCATCTGCTGGAACCGAGCCTCCGCCGCGTTGCGCTTCTCCTCGTCCAGAGATTTGAGGTACTCCCGCCTCTCGTGCTCCTTCAGCATCTCGTAGCGTTTGAACTCCTCGTGGTGGGCTTGGTCGTAGTGCTCCAGATCTTTGGTGGCCTGCAGATGCACACCAGTACTGAGCGTCAGTCACTCCATTGTACAGCAGGAGGAAGAGTGGTTGATGTCCCTGTCCACTATTTCACCACTGCTCGCCCCTCACCATGCCCACCAGCAGCCACTGCCCTTCCTTCAATCTCCACCTTCAGGGCTCACAAGATCATAAGTGATACGAGCAGAATTAGGCCATTCGGCCCATCACGTCTACTCCGCCATTCAATCCATTCGATCCATCTCTCCCTCCTTACCCCATTCTCCTGCCTCCCCATAACCCCTGGCACCCGCACTAATCAAGAATCTCTTATCAGTCTGAAGAAGGGTCTCGACCCAAAACATCCTTCTCTCCAGCGATGCTGCCTTCTCTCCAGAGATTCCTTCACCCATTCCTTCTCTCCAGAGATGTTGCCTGTCCCGCTGAGTTACTCCAGTTTTTTGTGTCTATCTTCAGTTTAAACCAGCCTCTGCAGTTCCTTCCTAAACATATTCCATCATGGCTGATCTATCTCTCCCTCCTAACCACATTCTCCTGCCTTCTCCCCATAACCTCTGACACCCATACTAAACAAGAATCTATCTATCTCTGCCTTAAAAATATCCACTGTCAGCATCCACAATTCCACAGATTCACCACCCTCTGACTAAAGAAATTCCTCCTCATCTCCTTCCTAAAATAACACCCTTTAATTCTGATGCTATGACCTCTAGTCCTAGACTCTCCCACCAGTGGAAACATCACTCCGAACCGAGTTTCTCCCATTAAGATACCCAATGGCAGCAGAGCAGCTCACAACATGCACACCCACCGCTTGGATCAGCAGCTCCAAGTCTCGAGCCTCGAAGGTGTGGGCATTCTTCGGATCCAGGTGTTCAATCTGCTTCAGTAGGTTCAGGTGATCGATCTGCACATCTGGGAAGACGCGAGGGGAAATGGGTGAACACCGAGCTCAAGTTGGGACTGATAAATCCACCAGGTTTAATACTGCTTGACCAAACACGGGCGGCACAGCAGTAGAGTTGCTGCCTCACAGCAACTGAGATCTGGGTTCGATCCTGACTACAGGTGCTGCCTGTACGGAGTTTGTATGTTCTCCGCGCGACCTGCATGGGTTTCCTCTGGTTTAATCCCACACTCCAAAGACGTGCAGGGCTTCAGGCTAATTGGCTTGGTAAAAATTGAAAATCGTCCCCAGTGTGTGTCGGATGGTGTTAGTGTGGGGGGATCGCTCGGTGGGCTTTAGGGCCCGTTTCTGCTCTGTACCTCTAAAGCTAAAGACACCTTGCCTGTGGTTTCCCCTGCATCATTCCCACAATCTTTCCTCAAGGCCAACACCATGCCCACAACTATGTGACTCCATGTACTACCCCAAGACTCTGCCAGCATTTCCTCCCCCCTATTCCTACTCAAGACGTCGAAAACCAGCGGTTCTACCCTAACTCAAGAAGCCCACAGTTGCCCGAGCTCATGTACCAGGGCCCCTGCCAATGTCACCAGACAAACACCAAGACCCCCCCTCCCCCCGCCCCCACAATACCCGACTCTCATTTGCGATTTTGTCTCATCACATTCTCCCATTGAACCCCCACCTCCTTCAAACCTCCCCCCTTACATCTTTCCCCTTTCCCCCCCCTTACATCTTTCCCCTTTCCCCATCCTCTCACTCAACATCTAAAAGATAACGGAGTCAGGGGATATGGGGAGAAGGTAGGAATGGGGTACTGATTGGGGATGACCAGCCATGATCACAGTGAATGGCGGCGCTGGCTCGAATGGCCTACACCTGCACCTATTGGCTATTATCTGGGACGACAGATGGCACAATGGGCTAAGTGTTCGGCTGGCAACCGGAAGGTAGCCGGTTCGAATCCCGCTTGGAGTGCATACTGTCGTTGTGTCCTTGGGCAAGACACTTCACCCACCTTTGCCTGTGTGTGAATGTGTGTGAGTGATTGGTGGTGGTCGGAGGGGCCGTAGGCGCAGATTGGCAGCCACGCTTCCGTCAGTCTGCCCCAGGGCAGCTGTGGCTACAGAAGTAGCTTACCACCACCGAGTGTGACTGAGGAGTGAATGAATAATGCGATGTAAAGCGCCTTGAGTATTAGAAAGGCGCTATATAAATCCCATCCATTATTATTATTATTATTATTATCTATTATCTAACTCTCTGAGCCTCCACTAAACCCCAGGCCATTATTCCACCCCTATCGTTCACTTATGGAGGTTATGGGCTCCTGGAATTCACTCCAACCAACAGAGACCATTAACACTTTGCCCGGTGATTAACCTTGCCTTCCCCACCATGAGAACAACAGAGTGGTGGAGCTGGACAGCACGGAAACAAGCCCCTCATCCGCCCAACTCATCCGCGCCAACCCAAGTTGCCAAAACGAGCTGGTCCCACTTGCAGCACCTGGCCCACACACATATCCATGTACTTGTCCTCGTGCCTTTTTAAATGTCAATGACAAGGGAACCATCAAGGCCACCAAGTCGGAGCCTGATCAGTTCTGTATTCATGCCTATTATATTGTGCTGAAGCAAAGCAAGAATGTAATTGTCCTATCTGGGACATATGACAATAAACTCTCTTGACTTGACTTGACTGGACAGCCTGCCATCACTCCTCGTACCCAGTGAGACAAAGCACCTCCACTGTGGTTCCCCACAACCCCTTCCCTTCACCATTCCCCCAGTCTTCCCTCAACTCCAATACCATGCCCACAAGGATGTTCCTGCCTCTACCACTTCCTCTGGCAGCCCGTTCCATAAACCCACCATCCTTTCAGTGGAAAAAGTTGCCCTGCGTGTCCCTACTGAATTTTTTCCCTTCACAGCGTTAACATATAGCCCTGTAGTTTCTGACTCGCTGGCCCCTGGGAAGAAGAGTCCGAGCTAATGCAAGAAAATGCTCTCACTCTCTCCTTGCTCGGCGTCCATCTTTGCTTTGATCAGCATCCGCAGCCTGGACACCTCCTGCCGCTTCAGCTCATCCAGCTTGGTTCGGATGTGGTGACTGACAAAATCCAGCTCTGTACTCAGCTTCCCACTCTGTGGAATGAACCAGCATTTCAATAACAAGGGACAACCCAAGCCACCGATTCGGAGCCCGACAGTACACCATCGTCCCTCATAACACCAATTTCCCCCAACCCCATCCCTTCACCATTCCCACAATCTGCCCCCGACTCTAATGCCATCCCCACAAGAATGTGACCCCGTGTACTATTCCAATACCCTGCCAGCAATTCCTCCCCCATTCCTATTCAAGAAAAGCTGCAGCTCTACTCTAACTCAAGAAGCAAACAGTTTCATGTCTTCAGGTGCCAGGGCATTGCCCTGCCAATGTCACCAGACACCGAGACCACCCCCCCCCCCCCCCCCCCACACAATACCTGATCCCTGTTTGCAGTTCTGTCCAGTCTCATTTTCCCATTGCCCCCCCCCCCTTTAATCCTCCCTTAAACCCCTGTCCCACTGTACGAGTTCATTCCAAGAGTTCTCCCGAGTTTGCCCTGATTCGAACTCGGAGATTTACGGTAATGGCCGCTCATCGGTACTCAGGGCTCTCGTGGACATTTTTCAACAAGTTGAAAAATCTTCAAGACTCTTCCCGAGCTTACCTGCCGTTAGCGAGTCTTCCCGACTACCAGCCGTTAGCTTTACGAGCCGCTAAGAGACACCCCCGAGCTCCGACGTACCCGCTATGTTCATTCTCCGTGCTTATCACAAATCTGATTTTTTTTTAAACTTGGGAGAGCTCTTGGAATGAACTTGGGACAGGGCTATTACACCTTCCCCTTTCGATTCTCCAACTCTACATTAAACTCCAGGCCATTAGTCCTCCCTTAGCCAAATCCCAGACTACATGGTTCTCTCCCTCCTCGCCTCTTGGACCCGGGCCGCTGATCCTCAGTCTCTCCGTGCCAATTCCAAAACAAGTTGAGAATCCGTGGGTGGATTCATGAGTCAGGGTTCCCAAAGCCGGACCCGCCCTGCCAACCCAACATGACTTCCGCTGATCCAGCTCACAGCTCCCCTCCATCCTCTGGTTGACCCTCCACTGACCTTGATGTCTTCTACATTGGCCGTCTGCAACTTCTCACGGAAGTGGGTGTCAGTCTCCAGGACGTCGATCACTTCGCGGAGGTAGCGATCGTAGTACAAGCCCGTGTCCTGCACCAGAGTAAATGGACAGTCAGATCACGCCGCTGGATCAGAACCAAGTGCGCCACAAGAAGATGGGGAACTTGGGAGCTGGATTGCTGCTCTAACCAGTGTCCATTGTCATCCCATACCCAACGGATGCTACTTTAGATGGAGTCAAATTCATTTTAATATAAATATTACATAGATATAAAAATGCGCGGCAGTGATTGCAGTGGCGAGCACTGGTTGTGGTGGTGGAAGAGGAGACAGAGAGAGACAGAGACAGAGACATAGGAGAGAGACAGAGGGGAGAGACAGAGGGGCGAGCCAGAGGGGAGAGCCAGAGGGGAGAGCCAGAGGGGAGAGCGACAGAGGAGAGAGAGACATAGGGGAGAGAGACATAGGGGAGAGAGACCGAGGAGAGAGAGACAGAGGAGAGAGAGACCGAGGAGAGAGAGACCGAGGAGAGAGAGACCGAGGAGAGAGAGACCGAGGAGAGAGATACCGAGGAGAGAGACAGGGGAGAGAGACAGGGGAGAGAGACAGGGGAGAGAGACAGGGGAGAGAGACATGGGAGAGAGACAGGGGAGAGACAGGGGAGAGAGAGACAGGGGAGAGAGAGACAGGGGAGAGAGAGACAGGGGAGAGAGAGACAGAGGAGAGAGAGACAGAGGAGAGAGAGACAGATGAGAGAGAGACAGAGGAGAGAGAGACAGAGGAGAGAGACAGAGACGACAGGGACAGAGACAGAGGAGACAGACACAGAGACACACACACACACACACACACACACACACACTAGGAAAGCTGCAAGAAATGGTGTCCTTCTGCCTCTGCTCTTCCCCATTCCCATCAATGTGGAAAGGAGTAGAGATGTGATGAGGGATAGAGATAATCCAGGGAATTAGAGGCCTATGAGCCTCGCGTCAGTGGTAGAGAAGGCACTGGAGAGGATTTTTCGGGATAGGATTTACTTCCATTTGGAAAGGGATGGGTTAATTACGGACATCAAAAATCCTTCCTTAAACACAGAATCCAATACAGTACTCAAGATAAAGTCTAATCAATGTTCTATATAACTGAAGCATTAACTGCCCCGTTTTATTTCTGAACACACTGTTTTCTGTGAGCCAGCCAATGTTTCATCCTACACCATGTGATTTGTTTGTTGCAAAAACCTTTCATGCTTTCTGTAAACCCACCAGTAACCCTTCATCCAGAAGACCTATTACTGACTCAGTTTATTAAGTGAGTCACGCATGACTTCCTCATCACAAAACCACATTGACGTTGCTTGATTACCTTGAACTTTGCATGTTCCTGCCATAACCTTTGATGACTGTCTAAAATGTTCCCTATGACAGACGTTAAGCTAACTGGCCTTTCTGTTTTTCTGTCTCCCTCTCGCTTAGAATTAAGAGCGGCGCAGTGGCACAGCGGTAGAGTTGCTGCTTCACAGCGGTGGAGACCTGGGTTCGATCTTGACTATGTGTGCTGTCTGTATGGGGTTTGCACGTTCTCCCAGTGACCGTGTGGGATTTCGCTGGGTTGCTCCGGTCTCCTCCAATATCCCAAAGAGTGCAGGTTTGTAGGTTAATTGGCTTCTGAAAATTGTCCCTCGTGTGTAGGATAGAATTAGTTGTTGGTCGACGAGGATTTGGTGTGCTAAAGTGGCTTGTTTCCAAGCAGTATCACTACACTAAAACTAAACTAAACTAAGAAGGTCGACAAGAAATGCTGGATAAACTCAGCGGGTGAGGCAGCATCTATGGAGCGAAGGAATAAGCGACGTTTCGGGCCGAGACCGGGGGAGGGGGGGGGAGGGAGAGAGAAAGGAAGTAGGCGGAGACAGTAGGACGTGGGAGAACTGGGAAGGGGGAGGGGAAGGAGGGAGAAAGCAAGGGCTATCTAAAATTAGGGAATTCAGCGTTCATACCGCTGGGGTGCAAACTACCCAAGCGAAATATGAGATGCTGATCCTCCAATTTGCGCTGGGCCTCACTCTGGCAATGGAGGAGGCCCAGGACAGAAAGGTCAGATTGGGAATGGGAGGGGGAGTTGAAGTGCTGAGCGATCAGGTTGGTTAACAGGGACTGAGCGGAGGTGTTCAGCGAAGCGACGCCGAGCCTGCGCTTGGTCTCGCCGATGTAGAGAGGTTGACACCTAGAACAGCGGATGCAGTAGATGAGGTTGGAGGAGGTGCAGGTGAACCTCTGCCTCACCTGGAAAGACTGATAGGGTCCTTGAATGGAGTTGAGGGGGGACGTATAGGGACAAGTGTTACATTTCCTGCGGTTGCAGGGGAAAGTACCCGGGGACGGGGTGGTTTGGGTGGGAAAGGCCGAATTGACCAGGGAGTTACGAAGGGAACGGTCTCTGCGGAAAGCAGAAAGGGGTGGAGATGGGAAGTTCCGTTTGCTATTTTCCAATTTAACAGAATCTTCCCTGAATCTAGGGAAACCAGCTTTTTAAAATGTTTTTAATTAATGCATAAGATGGTGTTCATCTGGACCCAGAGACTTGTCTGCCCACAACTCGACTCATGATCGACTCTGCGTTCCTCTTTCCCTTCCAATTCTTCATGACAGCTATTTTTGGGATGTTTCCCACATTCTCCATCATGATGACTGGTGCAAAATACCTACATGTTCATTTGCCAAAGTAAAATGTCAAGGGAATTACCAACCACTGGTTATCTGAAAATGTTAAAACATTTGTGAAAAAGGCAGGTCAGAAGATAAGAGAATAGCTTTCTGAGGAGAACACCTTTATGAGGAGGCTCAAGAAAGCTCACCTGTCCCCCCCAGATCCTGTCCGACTTTTACCGCTGTACCATCGAAAGCATCCTGACCACCTGCTTCACGGTATGGTACAGCAGTTGCACCGTAGCGGACAGGAAGGCACTGCAACGGGTGGTGAAAACCGCTCAGCACATCATCGGTGCCCTGCTCCCTGCCATGGATGCCCTCCACCGAAAACGGTGTCTGAGACGGGCCGGGAAAATCATCAAGGACCCCTCTCACCCTAACCATGGACTGTTTGCCCTCCTCCCATCAGGGAGACGGTACAGGAGCCTCAGGTCTCGCACAAGCAGGCTGAGGAACAGCTTTTTCAACAACACCATTACACTGCTGAACTCGGAGTCCCGACGCTAGCCATCCTTAGACTCTCCCACTTGTATACAGTTATCTGCCTATGTATCAGTTTTAATTCATCCACAATCCACACATTGTTAACCAGTATTTTATTAAACTTTTATTGTATGCCAACTTTGTATTTTTATTTTTACTTCTACTATCTTGCACTATGACTATGACCAGACGCTAAACTGCATTTCGTTGTACCTATACTTGTATTTGTGCAATGACAATAAAGTTGAATTGAATTGAAAAAAAAAAGAAAACGGCAGAAAACAATAAAAGATGAAAAAAAAGTAAAACTTCAAGCAGGATATAAAGGTGGTCTGAAATATGAAATGTTATACATCTTTAATTCTAGCCCTTTAGAAAATTAGCTTCAGAAATCATTAATGTAAATCAACAATATGGCAAAACGGGGACAAATGACCTACAGTTGGTGTCCTGAACTTACATCATTGCTCTCTATTGCACTATCACCATCATGAGTTAAGTCATGACGCATTTCTCTATCTTATCCTAGTTTCTTATCCTTGTATGTCAATGTTCTAGATCCTGATGTATATTATGCAACCACTTCTCTGTATTAGGCTTTATGAGATCATATTTATTTTTAATTGCACTCGGAGTTCATCTGTTTTGTTTCAAAGGTTACATCTCCTCAGAAACAGAACCCTTATCTTTGTCATGTTTATTTAAACTGCGGGTTTAATCTACTGATCTGCCCTTTGAATTGTACTTTCTGTCCCTTCCTGTCACAGCCTGTCATTTTCCATTTTAATATCTTCACCAGTCTTCGCTCTTACAGTAATGCTTTGCTGATTTAAAGATAATTTGTAAAATAAAAATAATTTTATGCAAGCGGCAGTTCGCATCTGGAATGCACTGGCCGATGGAAACTGGGATAGATTCAATCATGGTTTTTAGAAGCGAATTCGGTCACAACCCAAACACATAAAAAGCACAACAATGGGGCAAAAAGGCAGATGACTGGAGTTCACAGGTTTGCTCCTGAAGAGAACTAGTACAGCGGAGGTAAAATTAATTAAATAATTCATCAAAGCACAGAAATAGGTCAAAGTATAAGAACTACGGATACAATAACAGCGGATGCTGTTACCTGGTGCATAAATCAAACTGCTGGAGGAACTCATGGGTACTGTGAAATTATCTGCCAATCTGTGGAACTCTCTGCCACAGAAGGTAGTTCAGGCCAGTTCATTGGCTAGATTTAAGAAGGAGTTAGATGTGGCCCTTGTGGCTAAAGGGATCAAGGGGTATGGAGAGAAGGCAGGTATGGGATATTGATTTGGATGATCAGCCATGATCATATTGAATGGCTGTGCAGGCTCGAAGGGCCGAATGGCCTACTCCTGCACCTATTTTCTATGTTTCTATGTTTCTATACAAAGAACTGCAGTTGCTGGTTTACAAAAAAGAGAAGCATAGGGTTGCAGTAAAACTCAGCGGGTCTGGAAAACGTGGATAGGCGATGTTTCGAGTCAGGACATTTATTCACACTGATTGGGTTGGTTTCCTTAAATTGTAGAATTCAATGTTCAAACTGTTAGGTTGTTAGCTACCCAGGCAGAAAACGAGGTGCTGTTCCTCCAGTTTACGGGTGGCCTCACTCTGGCAATGGACAGAAAGGCCAGTGTCGGAATGGGTAGGGGAGTTAAAATGGTTAGCAACCGAGAGATCCAGCAGGCTTTGTCAGACCGAGCTTTAGAATTGGATGAAATCATTCCTCGTCTACGCTTAGTCTTGCCAATGTAAAGATGGCCACATTGAGAAAAGTGAATGCAGGAGATGAAGTTGGAGGAGGTGCATACTGCCCATTGACAGAATGGCACAGCAGATGGTAGACTGCCTAACAGCTCCAAGCCCGGGTTTGAATCTGATCTTGGGAACCATCTATGTGAAGTTTGAATGTTTTTGTGATCACAATAGCTTTTTCCAGGAAAAGACACAAAGTGCTGGAGTAACACAGCAGGCCAGGCAGCATCTCTGGAGAACATGGATGGGCGACCCAAAACGTCACATATCCGTATGCTCCAAAGATGCTGCCTGATCCGCTGACTTACCACAGCACTTTGTGCTTTTTTTTTGTTAACCAGCACCTGCAGTTCCTAGTTTCTTGTGGGTGTCCCGCCACCCCCCATATCCCACAGACCTGTTGGTACGCCAACTGTTTATTGTGAATTACCCCTTGGTGTAAGTTAGTGGCAGAATTAATCAAAGGAGAACTTATGGAGCCATATGCAAGAAAATAAGTTGGTGGCGGTACAAGGAACGAGGAACGGGTTAATAAGACATGGACCCAAAGAGTCAAATAACCTCCTTCTGCATTATTCCAAACACACAAACATCTCCAACTAAGCTGATCGGCATCATGTTAGCTCGCTGAATAGGAAAACATTTAGAGCCAAGATCCCCACTGACAGTCAGAGAAGAAGCACACAGCAACACGCGATTAAACACCCACCGGTGACTCGGGTTTGATCTGCTTCTCATCTTTCTTCTTTGACCTGTCGATGGGCACTGCCACAACCGACGCTAGGACGCCGGCAACAAGATACCAAAGCTCCATTAGTTCTGCAAATGGTTACCTAGTATAAAAGATGAATGGATTTAGTTTAGTTTAAGGATACAGCAGCTCATGAGTTCGCTCTGACTATTGCCCATTCACACTAGTTTCCTGTTTTCCCAGTTTCAACTAATAATCCACCCCCCCCATCTACAGATAGTCAAATGCAACAATTCTTTAACCAAATTCTCTGGTTTGGGACACACTGCAGCTTATTCTGTGTTGTCAGATTTCAAGAAGTGGCAACAGGATAGTCTCCTTGTCGGGAGCAAGTGGCCACCAGGACAGGGGAGCCAGTGGCCACCAGGACAGGGGAGCCAGTGGCCACCAGGACAGGGGAGCCAGTGGTCACCAGGACAGGGGAGCCAGTGGCCACCAGACAGGGGAGCCAGTGGCCACCAGGACAGGGGAGCCAGTGGCCATCAGACAGGGGAGCCAGTGGTCATCAGACAAGGGAGCCAGTGGCCATCAGACAGGGGATCAAGTGGTCACCAGACAGGGGAGAAAGTGGTCACCAGACAGGGGAGCAAGTGGCCACCAGGACAGGGGAGCAAGTGGCCACCAGGACAGGGGAGCCAGTGGCCACCAGACAGGGGAGCCAGTGGCCATCAGACAGGGGAGCCAGTGGCCATCAGACAGGGGAGCCAGTGGCCATCAGACAGGGGAGCCAGTGGCCATCAGAAAGGGGAGCCAGTGGCCATCAGAAAGGGGAGCCAGTGGCCATCAGAAAGGGGAGCCAGTGGCCATCAGACAGGGGAGCCAGTGGCCATCAGACAGGGGAGCCAGTGGCCACCAGACAGGGGAGCCAGTGGCCACTAGGACAGGGCAGCAAGTGGCCACCAGACAGGGGAGCAAGTGGCCACCAGACAGGGGAGCAAGTGGCCACCAGACAGGGGAGCAAGTGGCCACCAGACAGGGGAGCAAGTGGCCACCAGACAGGGGAGCAAGTGGCCACCAGACAGGGGAGCAAGTGGTCACCAGGAGAGGGGAGCAATTGGCCACCAGACAGGGGAGCAAGTGGTCACCAGACAGGGGAACAAGTGGCCACCAGGAGAGGGGAGCAATTGGCCACCAGACAGGGGAGCAAGTGGCCACCAGACAGGGGAGCAAGTGGTCACCAGGAGAGGGGAGCAATTGGCCACCAGACAGGGGAGCCAGTGGTCACCAGACAGGGGAGCAAGTGGTCACCAGACAGGGGAGCAAGTGGTCACCAGACAGGGGAGCAAGTGGTCACCAGACAGGGGAGCAAGTGGCCACCAGGACAGGGGAGCAAGTGGTCACCAGACAGGGGAGCAAGTGGTCACCAGACAGGGGAGCAAGTGGCCACCAGACAGGGGAGCAAGTGGTCACCAGACAGGGGAGCAAGTGGTCACCAGACAGGGGAGCAAGTGGTCACCAGGCAGGGGAGCAAGTGGTCACCAGACAGGGGAGCAAGTGGTCACCAGGAGAGGGGGTCTGTGGTCACCAGACAGGGGAGCAAGTGGCCACCAGGAGAGGGGGTCTGTGGTCACCAGACAGGGGAGCAAGTGGTCACCAGGACAGGGGAACAAGTGGCCACCAGACAGGGGAGCAAGTGGTCACCAGACAGGGGAGCAAGTGGTCACCAGACAGGGGAGCAAGTGGTCACCAGGAGAGGGGGTCTGTGGTCACCAGGAGAGGGGAGCAATGAAAATGAAAATGGAAGTGCCCATCCCCGCTGCCCTGGGCCAACATCCGGCCCTGATCAGCCCCCAGCTCAGTCTATGGGAGGCCGCTGGATCACTCGGCCCGTCGCATCCGCCTAACCCCAAGCCCTCCCGCCAAGGGGGGGGTGGGGGGGGGAGCGGCCAGTCCGCCCCGCTCTCCGCGGCTCTGCCCTGGGCTCCGGCTTACCGTGCTCAGCCCCCGGGCTGCTGATGCTGCTGCTGCTGCTGCTGCTGCCGCTGCCGCTGCCGCTGCCGCTGCCGCTGCCGCTGTCTGTGCTGCTGTGCCGCTGTCTCCCGGTCTGGTCTGGCCGCGCCGCCACACACACGCTCCGGACGGAATGGCTGCTCTCCGCCTGCGGCCCTGACAACCGGCCTCAGCGCGTCTGACGCAGCCGGCGCGATGACCTCAGCGCGTCGGATTCTGCCGGCGCAATGACCTCAGCGCGTCGGACGCTGCCGGCGCGATGACCACAGCGCGTCGGATTCTGCCGGCGCGATGACCACAGCACGTCGGATTCTGCGGGCGCGATGACCTCAGCGCGTCGGACGCTGCCGGCCCGATGACCTCAGCGCGTCTGACGTCCTGACGTCAGCGGAGAGGAGGGTCTGATGCTGGGATACCATGGAGACCTCACCCAATGGACAACCCTTCAGCCCCAAAGGGATAGAACAAGAATGGAACCAGCAGCTGACAGTGCTGGGATACCATGGAGATCTCACCCAATGGACATCCCTGCCGCCTCATGAGATAGACCAAGAATGGAACCAGCAACTGACAGTGCTGGGATACCATGGAGACTTCACCCAATGGACAACCCTTCAGCCCCAAAGGGATAGAACAAGAATGGAACCAGCAGCTGACAGTGCTGGGATACCATGGAGATCTCACCCAATGGACATCCCTGCCGCCTCATGAGATAGACCAAGAATGGAACCAGCAACTGACAGTGCTGGGATACCATGGAAACTTCGCCCAATGGACAACCCTGCTGCCTCATGAGAAACACCAAGGATGGAGTCAGCTGCTGACAACTGGAGATACTTCGGGTTCATAAATAACTTGGGACGGAGAGGGAGGGGATGCAAGGGTTACTTGAAGTTAGATAAATCAATATTCATAACGCTGGATTGTAAGCTGCTCAAGTAGAATATGAGATGCTGCTCCTCCAATTTGCGTTTGGCCTCACTCTGACAATGGAGGAGGCCCAGGAAAGAGAGATCAATGTGGGAATGGGAATGGGAATTAAAGTGTTTGGCAACCAGGAGATCAGGTAGGTCCAAGGTACACAAAAATGCTGGAGAAACTCAGCGGGTGCAGCAGCATCTATGGAGCGAAGGAAATAGGCGGCGTTTCGGGCCGAAACCCTTCTTCAGACTTCTTCAGACAGGTAGGTCCAGGTGGACTGAGCAAAGGTGTTCAGCGAAACGATCGCCCAGTCTACGTTTGATCTCGCCGATGTATAAGAGTCCACATCTTGAACAACAGATACTGTAGATAGATGCCGAACTGGGCAAGTGCTTGCTGCCTTGCAGTGGGCAGTATCACACAGTGATGTGGGAGTTCTGCGCTGTTGGAAAACTGTACTAGGAAATTATTGCACTATTGGTGAGGCTGTGCCAAGTGTCAAAGGGACCGTATTGAGGGACTGCTGCAATGCCAGAGGAGCAGTACTAAGAGAACATCATCTTTTTGGACGGACGATGCTAAGGAAATACTGCAAGGTTAGAGACGAAGTTCTGATAGCTTGTTAAAAGAGAGATTGCACTGAGGGAGCACTGGCAGATTTTAGAGAGCACTGTGGTCATAAGGACATAAGTGATAGGAGCAGAATTAGGCCATTTGGCCTATCAAGTCTACTCCAATTGATGGAAGATAGACACAAAAAACTGAAGTAACTGAATGGGTCAGACAGCATCTCTGGAGAAAAGGAATAGGTAATGTTTTGGGTCGAGACCCTTCTTCAGCCTCTATCTTGATTGATCTGTATTCATAAGTTCACAAGTTATAGGAGCAGAATTAGGCCATTCAGCTCATCAAGTCTACTCCACCATTCAATCTGATTTATTTCTGCCTCCTAATCCCATTCTCCTGCC
The DNA here is from genome assembly GCF_010909765.2 of Amblyraja radiata. NCBI lineage: Eukaryota > Metazoa > Chordata > Chondrichthyes > Rajiformes > Rajidae > Amblyraja > Amblyraja radiata. The sequence continues at coordinate 7,105,723 of NC_045993.1, read as the reverse complement.
TTCTCCCCATAACCCCTGACAATCTGACATCCGTACGAATCAACGAACAACTAACTAAGAAGCGTTCACATTTGCTCATGTAAAATTGAGGACCTATTACCATGGAAGGTAGTTTCTACTGTATGGGATAATTTTTATTTATTCGTTCTTATTCAGGGATCTGGAAATTACTGGCATAACCCCTGACGCATTTACCCCATCACCCCTGACACTTACATAGATACATAGAAAATAGGCGCAGGGGTAGGCTATTCGGCCCTTCAAGCCAGCACCGCCACTCAATGTGATCATGGCTGATCATCCACAATCAGTACCCCAGTCCTGCCTTCTCTCCATATCCCTTGATTCCTCTAGCCCTAAGAGCTCTATCTAACTCTCGTTTGAATGCATCCAATGAATCGGCCTCCACTGCCTTCTGAGGCAGAGAAGTCCACACATTCACAACTCTCTGGATGACATTTTTTTTCCTCATCTCAGTTCAAAATGGCCTACCCCTTATTCTTAAAATGTGGTCCCTGGTTCTGGACTCCCCCAACATCGGGAACATATTTACTGTATCTAGCTTGTCCAATCCCTTAAGAATGTTATATGTTTCAATAAGATTTCCTCTCATCCTGAATTCCAGTGAATACAAGCCCAGCTGCTCCATTCTTTCATCATATGACAGTCCCTCCATCCCGGGAATTAACCTTGTGATCCTACGCTGCACTCCCGCAATAGCAAGAATGTCCTTCCTCAAATTAGGAGCCCAATACTGCACACAATACTCCAGGTGTGTTCTCACCAGGGCCCTATAGAACTGCAGAAGGACCTCATTGCTCCTATACTCAAATCCTCTCGTTATGAAAGCCAACATGCCATTAGTTTTCTTCACTGCCTGCTGTACCTGCATGCTTACATTCGGTGACTGATGTACACGCAGGTCTCATTGCACTGCCCCTTTTCCTAATCTGACACCATTCAGATAGTAATCTGCCTTCTTGTTCTTGCCACCAAAGTGGATAACCTCACGTTTATCCACAATATACTGCATCTTGCACTAATTAAGAATCTATCTATTTCTGCTTTAAAATTATCCATTGACTTGCCCTCCGCATCCTTCTGTGGCAATGAATTCCACAGATTCACCACCCTTATGGTTATGGGGAGAAGGCAGGAGAATGGTGGTAAGAGGGGAAGATAGAAGAAGGGTTTCGGCTCGAAACGTTGCCTATTTCCTTTGCTCCATAGATGCTGCTGCACCCGCTGAGTTTCTCCAGCACTTTTGTCTACCGAAGATAGATTAGCCATGATTGAATGGCGGAGTAGACTTGATGGGCCGAATACATAGATACATAGAAAATAGTTGAAGGAGGAGGCCATTCGGCCCTTCGAGCCAGCACCGCCATTCATTGTGATCATGGCGGATCGTCCCCTATCAATAACCCGTGCCTGCCTTCTCCCCATATCCCTTGACTCCACTAGCCCCTAGAGCTCGATCTAACTCTCTCTTAAATCTTATAGCCTAATTCCGCTCTTAATTGTTTACAGTGTGCTATGTTTACATATTCAGTTGTGTGGCTGCAAGTAAGAATGTCATTGTGTTCTATCTGGGACATATGACAATAAGGATCCCTTGGTCTCTCGTGACCTCATGGACAGGGGGTGGTGGGCCTGTCCCTTTAAGGGCCAAGGCGGGCGGAGATGTGACGCGACAAAGGGGGCGTTCCAGCCTGAAGGTGACGTCAGGTAGCCGTGGCAACCGGCGGCCAATGGCAGTGTCGGCATCTGTTTAAGACGGGGCGCCGCGGCCGGGACGAGAGGGGACTGCGGAAGTAGCGGCGGGGCGGCGGCGTGTGAACTAGGATGAGTTCCATGCTGGTGGACATGGCCAGGTAGGGCAGCCCAGGCTGCAGCCGCTCTCAGGGCCGCTCCAGCAGGCAGGGAGGGAGGGGGACTGGCGCTTGACAGCAGCTGTGTGGGACCCTTCCTCCCTTCCCATCCCTTCCCATCCCTTCCCATCCCCTCCCATCCTCTCCCATCCCCTCCCCTCCCCTCCCCTCCCACCCCTTCGATCCCCTCTCCTCCCCTTCCATCCCCTCTCCCCCCCTTCCATCCCCTCTCCCCCCCTTCCATCCCCTCTCCCCCCCTTCCATCCCCTCTCCTCCCCTTCCATCCCCTCTCCTCCCCTTCCATCACCTCCCCATCCCTTCCCTCCCCTCCCTCCCTCCAACCCCTCCTCCTCCTCCTCCCTGGCTCCAGGAGGTTTGGACCCAGACACGGTTCCAGAGTGAGTGAAGTTGAAACCCAGTAGCACATACACCACAGTGGCGAGTCTCTGTGCCAGTGGTGCCAGAGGAGCTGTCATGAGACCCAGTGGCAGGCACCACGAGAAGTAGTGGCATCTGAGTCGGACAGCCACACAGCAAGTGTAATGGCAATTTCTTAACTTTCTCAATGTCCAACTTTGATAGCCATTACTACCCAGGGATGTGGTGGAGATATAGCTTATGCACAAGACAGCAGATAGCAAAAATGAATCTTCCAGTCCAGGCAAAAACTAATCCAATCTATGATCTGCGCTAGCCTCCTCAGGTGTTGACACGTCCCTCTACATGTCAAATCCCACCCACAAGCATACAAGAGGATAAAACTGGAAATATCTAGACATGGCTATAATATACTAGCTTAAGCATAAATGGGTCCCACAGCAAGGAAACAGGTTTTTGTCCATTTTCCAGCATCTGCAGTTCCTTCTTAAACAGGTTTTTGTCCATGCCTACCAAGATGCCCCATCTAAAATACTCCCATTTACTCCCGTTTGACCCATTGTCCTCCAAACTTTTCCTACCCATGTACTTGTCCAAATGCCCTCAACATGTTGTTTTTCTACCTGTCTCAACTACTTCCTTTGATAGCTTGTTTCATATGACAACCTGTGAAAATGCTGTTCCTTAGGTTCCCATTAAATCTATCCGCTCTCATATTGAACCTCTGCCCTCCAGTTCTTAATCTGGTGATTGGTACCAGGGTTTACAGTGGGACCAGCGCCCTCTTCTCCCACTGCCCACTGTATTTCCAGGGCGTCTTTCACCAGTCACTTTGAACCAGTTACCTAAGCTCAGCTGTTCTGCATTAAGCCCTTGTCAATCGGATTACCCTCTAATTTGGGCGTCAGCATTTGAGGGATTAGCCATCTCAAGGCTCAATCCCTCACTGTCAGTTGCTCGTGCAAACACACAGCCCTCCCTTCAATCCTTGCACCCGTTCTTGTATCAAGATACCTTTTGAGCTGGACGGTTTGCAAATGGAGTCCAGCACTGATCTGTGAGTAGACACAAAAGTAACTGGAGTAACTCAGCGGGACAGGCAGCATCTCTGGAGAGAAGGAATGGGCGAAGTTTCGGGTCGAGACTGATGGCAGGGGAGAGAGATAGAATGTAATCGGAGACAAGTAAGACTGGTCGGAGAACTGGGAAGGGGGAGGGTATGGAGAGAGAGGGAAAGCAAGGGTTACTTGAAGTTAGAGAAGTCAATGTTCATATCGCTGGGATGTAAGCTGCCCAAGCGAAATACGAGGTGCTGTTCCTTCAATTTGCGCTGGGCCTCACTGACAATGGAGGAGGCCCAGGACAGAAAGGTCAGATTGGGAATGGGAGGGGGAGTTAAAGTGCTTTGTGAGTATTGTGGCATGTGAATGGAAGTGTGGAGTCCACCCTGCCTACACCAACATGCCTCAATGACGTCCGCTTTTGGCTACGTTCACTGAAGAGGCAAAGGGCAAAAAGGTCAAGGGAAGATGAAGCCAATGAAGTAGTAATGACTGGGCTTTCGGCTTTTGAGTTGTTGATTTCAGGGGAAGGGATAAACAGTCTGTCTCAGGGACCAGAGCGATGTTATTACTGGGTGTGAGCATGGGTTGAAAGGGAGAGGGAATGTAAAGGGTGTGAGTGAGGGAGAGTGGAGGCGAAGAGAGGGCCAGTGAGGGGATGTTTGTGGGGAGAGTTGGAGGAAATATGTCTATCTTCATTTGTGTCTATCATCGGCAAAAGCCAGCATCTGCAGTTCCTTCCTACACGCATCTTGTTGCTTTGACGGAATCCTAGCAGTTTGGATTCACTCCTGGAGACTGGAATCTCCTAGTGGCCAGGGGCATGCCTCAAATTGCCAGCTCTAATCTATCAGCTCCCTGGGGAGAACTTTTCCCACGGGGAGTCCTCGCCTCCTCACGCTGCGGTGACCGTGTTTAAAAGGCACTGACCCTGCTGAAAGGACATCCTGTGCTCTTGCTATCATGGCGATGCCACGTGCCAACGATGCAATGACGATGTAAGCTCAGAGTCTTGTGTTCCACGATCAGGATCGTTGCAGCGGGAGCAAGTGCACTGTTCTGCACAGTAAATCCTGGATTTTACATCTAGCTTTGTACTGACAATAGACAATAGGTGCAGGAGTAGACCATTCAGCCGTTCGAGCCAGCACCGCCATTCAATGTGATCATGGCTGATCATCCCCAATCAGTACCCCGTTCCTGCCTTCTCCCCATATCCCCTGACTCCGCTATCTTTAAGAGCCCTATCTAGCTCTCTCTTGAAAGTATCCAGAGAACCAGCCTCCACCGCCCTCTGAGGCAGAGAATTCCGCAGACACAACTCTCTGTGAGAAAAAGTGTTTCCTCGTCTCCGTTCTAAATGGCTTACCCCTTAATCTCACGACAACTCCTAGACCCACTCCATCACTGACCCTGCAGTAGCTCCAGAACTGTCCTACGCTGCATGGTATCTACCTCATTGGAGACTTTCTCATGAAGTAGATGGGAGGAAGGAACTGCAGATGCTCATTTACACCGAAGATAGACACAAAATGCTTGATTAACGCAGCGGGCCAGGCA
>NC_045993.1:6970853-7095853 GCF_010909765.2 Amblyraja radiata | reverse complement strand
TCGATCACCCGTTCACACTAACTCTATGTCACGCCACTTTCCCATCCAGTCCTACACACTTGGGGCAATTTACAGAGGGCCAATGAACCTCGCAGCTTGCACGTTTAGTTTAGAGATTCAGCATGACAATAGACAATAGACAATAGGTGCAGGAGTAGGCCATTCGGCCCTTCGAGCCAGCACCACCATTCAATGTGATCATGGCTGATCATCCCCAATCAGTACCCCGTTCCTGCCTTCTCCCCATATCCCCTGACTCCGCTATTTTTAAGAGCCCTATCTAGCTCTCTCTTGAATGTATCCAGAGAACCAGCCTCCACCGCCCTCCAGGCAGAGAATTCCACAGACTCGCCACTCTCTGTGTGAAAAAGTGTTTCCTCGTCTCCGTTCTAAATGGCTTACTCCTTATTCTTAAACTGTGGCCCCTGGTTCTGGACTCCCTCAACATCGGGAACATGTTTCCTGCCTCTAGCGTGTCCAAACCCTTAACAATCTTATATTGTTCTACTGCAGTTGTACAGGGTCTTGGTGAGACCACACCTGGAGTATTGCGTACAGTTTTGGTCTCCAAATCTGAGGAAGGACATTATTGCCATAGAGGGAGTGCAGAGAAGGTTCACCAGACTGATTCCTGGGATGTCAGGACTGTCTTATGAAGAAAGACTGGATAGACTTGGTTTATACTCTCTAGAATTTAGGAGATTGAGAGGGGATCTTATAGAAACTTACAAAATTCTTAAGGGGTTGGACAGGCTAGATGCAGGAAGATTGCTCCCGATGTTGGGGAAGTCCAGGACAAGGGGTCACAGCTTAAGGATAAGGGGGAAATCCTTTAAAACCGAGATGAGAAGAACTTTTTTCACACAGAGAGTGGTGAATCTCTGGAACTCCCTGCCACAGAGGGTAGTCGAGGCCAGTTCATTGGCTATATTTAAGAGGGAGTTAGATGTGGCCCTTGTGGCTAAGGGGATCAGAGGGTATGGAGAGAAGGCAGGTACGGGATACTGAGTTGGATGATCAGCCATGATCATATTGAATGGCGGTGCAGGCTCGAAGGGCCGAATGGCCTACTCCTGCACCTAATTTCTATGTCTATGTCTATGTCTATATGTTTCAATGAGATGCCCTCTCATCCTTCTAAACTACAGAGTGTACAAGCCCAGCCGCTCCATTCTCTCAGCATATGACAGTCCCGCCATCCCGGGAATTAACCCTGTAACAGACACTTTGGCTCACCGAGTCCACGCCAGCCATTGATCACCCCTTCATACTAGTTCTATGTTATCACACTTTCGCATCCAGTCCTACACTCTAGGGGGCAAGTTACAGAGGGCCAATTAGCTTGTAAACCTGCACATATCTGGGATTTGGGAGGAGACCCACACGGTCGCAGAGGGAACGTGCAAACTCCCCACAGACAGCACCCGAGGTCAGGATCTCAGATAGCGGAGTCATGGGATAGTGGAGCCAGGGGATATGGGGCGAAGGCAGGAACGGGGTACTGATTGGGGATGATCTGCCATGATCACAGTGAATGGCGGTGCTGGCTCGAAGGTCTGAATGGCACCTATTGTTGTCTAGTGATCGGACCCGGGTCTCTGGCGCTGTGAGGCAGCAGTTCTATCTGGGGTTGTGTGGAGAGGGTGATTTCTGTGCTGCATTGAACTGGGGCTAATGCTTCATTGTCTCTGCTTTCTCAGTGGAATCTCTTGAAGCAGAAACAGAGACGGAAACGGCAGGATATTCTAATGGTTCAGGCTAACCCAGATGCCAAGGTGAAGTCCAGGCAGCTCAAAAAGGCTGAAGGGCAGTCCTCGGCATTTGAAACACATAGTATCAACATGCTTGCAGGTACTACATCTATTCTTGTGCCGCAGTGGGACTCTTGGACATCAAATTAATTCTTGGACACTGTTGGACAGCCTGTCACACACACACAGAGATTGAATGGTGGTTTGACTCTCACATGTGCAACCACAGAGTGGAATTGTTTTCTTACATACAATCCAGTCCAGTATTCCTATACCTAAGCACATCCTCGATTAGCAAGTGTACAGAAATAGTCTGCTGATCCCGCATGCAAAAGGTGCCAGGATTTGGCGCTATTTTCAAACTCCAGTCCGTGCTCTAGGCCTTATGAGCGGTGCCCGATCCAGGCGAGCCCCAGGCTTCTGCAGGGCCTCCAGCCATCGCCTTCCTTGGATGCAACATCCCTCTCCTTGCCTGTCCATCTTTGTGCTTCAGGAGTGCCTCACTTGAGGGCGCGGTTGGCCAGACACCGGTTCCCTCTCCTATGCTCCTCGACCCGCTTTGGCCCTTCATCTCCGGCGTAGTGGGGGGGGGGGGGGCTGCCGTGAGGAACAATGGACAATAGAGGACCTGACGTGGGGGGACTGCTGTGAGGGATGGGGGGAAGAATAAAGTCGAGACTTAAAACTCATCTCTACTCCCGAGCCTTTTTTGATGTCCTCTGAACGAGGGCTATATGTATGTAGTGATGTTTGTATTTAACCTATGAACCACTGTTGTTTGTTTATACTATTCTTATACCAATGTAAAGCACTTTGGCCAACGAGAGTTGTTTTTTAAATGTGCTATATAAATAAAAGTGACTTGACTTGACTTGAAAGGGGGATGGCGCGGTGGGGGGAGCTTGTAACTTTGTAAGCGCCCTTTATGGGTGACTGTTGCATACCTTGGCAAGGTATGCAAGCAAAGAATTTCACTGTGACATGTCACCTGACAATAAAGAATTCAATTCAATTCAACAATGGGTTTGGAACTTTCTACCCAGTAGCAAGTTGGGGATTTGGTCGATTATATTATGTGATATAATATCCCTTTGGCCTTTACTTGTGGGTTGAAGGGGAGAAATAGTAAACATGGAGGGGCTTCTATTGGAAGAGAAAGGGTCTGACTCGAGGAGGGTCGTAATAGACCGAGCTGAAAGAGGGAATTGATCAGATTAGGATGGGGAGCATCGGGCGGTGGCAAGCCCTGGGGATATTTGACTTGGAAAACTATCTGAGAGCAGGCACTGTGTCCTTAAATCAACATGTGAATAATCCAGACATCATGTGAAGAGAGTGGAGCTCTTTAGCTCTTTAGTTTATTGTCACGTGTACCGAGGTACAGTGGAAAACTGTTTTGTTGCGCGCTATCCAGTCAGCGGAAAGACTACATGCACGATTACAATCGAGCTGTCCACAGTGTACAGATACAGGATAACAGGGATAATGTTTAGTGCAAGGTAAAGTCTGATTAAAGATAGTCCAAGGGGCTCCAATGAGGTAGATGGGAGGTCAGTAACACTCTGTAGCTGGTGAGTAGATGGTTCAGTTGCCTGATAGAAGATTGAGGGGGGATCTTATAGAAACTTACAAAATTCTTAAGGGGTTGGACAGGCTAGATGCAGGTAGATTGTTCCCGATGTTGGGGAAGTCCAGAACAAGGGGTCACAGTTTGAGGATAAGGGGGAAGTCTTTTAGGACCGAGATGAGAAAAACATTTTTCACACAGAGAGTGGTGAATCTCTGGAATTCTCTGCCACAGAAGGTAGTTGAGGCCAGTTCATTGGCTATATTTAAGATGTGGCCCTTGTGGCTAAAGGGATCAGGGGGTATGGAGAGTAGGCAGGTACAGGATACTGAGTTGGATGATCAGCCATGATCATATTGAATGACGGTGCAGGCTCGAAGGGCCGAATGGCCTACTCCTGCACCTGTTTTCTATGTTTCTATGAAGACTGCAACAACCAGTTTTCTATAACAGCTGAGAAAAAACTGCCCCTGAATCTGAGGTGTGCGTTTTCGCACGGCTGTCTGTCTGTGCCCTTGTGTGCAGTAAAGAGCAACTGAAGCTACATTTGGCAGAGAAGGGGGAGGATTCGGATTGAGATGTTGGTGGGTGGGACTGAACTGGGAACAGTTAGCAGGTCCCTAGACTGACTAGGGTAATGGATGAGTCGTTCTTCTCTAATAATCTCCTCTTCCCCTCTCGGTCGTACCTTCCCAAGACTTCTCCTGCAAGATCCCAGTGGAGGAGATATCCAGCGCCCAGCTCCGCTTAGAGTCTCTGGATAATGGGGACAGCTTGCTTCTGGACCGAGAGATTCACAACAAGGCTATGATCACCAAGGAACAGGCATGGAGTCTGGAAGAAGGTATGGATGAGGGCCTGATAGATACTTTCAGATCCAGAGGCAATGATGAGGTGCTTGGGATTAGAATCAGGAACTGGTTGTGAGGTCTTTAATGACAGTTGGGGCTGTTAAGATATGTCAATCTGTACCCTCCCAGCAGTTGTCATGGAACCGGATTGAGAAACGGTTTGTTTTTTTGAGTCGGGGCTGGATGAGGTAAAATCGGATTATCGAAGAATGCAGAAGTGGGAGCTAGCCCAGCTGTTCAATGTGACCATTTGACTTCTCCACAACCTCCCACACTGGCCTTTCTCCACAACCACCCCCCTTCCCACACTGGCCTTTCTGTCCTGGGCCTCCTCCATTGCCAGAGTGAGGCCACATACAAAATGGAGGAACTGCATCTCATGTAAATTGCAATTGGGGATTTGGTCGATTATATTATGTGAAATAATATCCCTTTGGCCTTTACTTGTGGGTTGAAGGGGAGAAATAGTAAACATGGAGGGGCTTCTATTGGAAGAGAAAGGGTCTGACTCAAGGAGGGTCATAATAGTACCCGCTTGGGTACAGTTTAAAACCCAATGGTATGAACATTGAATTCTCAAATTTTAGGCAACCTTTAACAACCACCTTTAACAACCACTCTCTCCTCCCCTTTCTCCTCCACATCCACCTGGACTCGCAGCAACTTCTCTCCCCCCCCCCCCCCCCCCCCACACACACCCCACACACTTTCTCATTAACATCAGGGGGAATTTACAGAGGCCAATTAACCTACAAAACCCATAGAAACAAGGGAACTGCAGATGCTGGTCTGATCGAAGGGTCCCAATCTGAAACGTCACCCTTCCATGTTCTCCAGAGATGCTGCCTGACCCGCTGAGTTATTCCAGCACTTTAAGTCCTTTTCTGGCTGTTGTTAATAATCCTCGACTCTTCCGTTCATCATGCATGTCTCTCTTTGCCTTGGCAGAGAATTGCGCAGATTCAAAAATCACAGCGAGATGAAAACCTCACCTCCGTCTCGAGTGGGTTATCATGAAACTACCATCCCTTGTTCTATATTATCCCGAAAGGGGAAATATCCTGACAAAAACCCTCTGGCAATCATGTATGTATCACGATGATCCTACAGGTCTCAACCCAAAACATCACCTATCCATTTTCACCAGACCCGCTGAGTTACTCCGGCATTTTGTGTCTATCTTTGGTGTAAACCAGCATCTGCAGTTCCTTATCATTAGACTCTTATGCCCCTGTCCCACTTAGGAAACCTGAACAGAAACCTCTGGAGGCTTTGCGCCCCACCCAAGGTTTCCGTGCAGTTCCCGGAGATTTTTGTCAGTCTCCCTACCTGCTTCCACTACCTGCAACCTCCGGCAACCACCTGCAACCTCCGGGAACCGCACGGAAACCTTGGGTGGGGCGCAAAGTCTCCAGAGGTTTCCGTTCAGGTTTCCTAAGTGGGACAGGGGCATTACGTACTTACTTACTTACTGCCGATGATGCCTCCTGGCATGTAGGGCAGCAACGAAGGTCCTCCACTCAGTGGTGTTGATTCCTTCAGTTGCTGTTTCCGTAACATGTTAGTTTTACGAGACAGGGTTGTTAGCCCTGTGCTCAATCTCCAACCTGGAGGACCAGTGGATCGCTCTTGGTCTCGCCTCTACCCTTCCACCTGTCCAGCATGGGAGACCCTAACAGGAGACGAATCTCCCGCTGGCATAGCTCTAGGGGTCACTGAGACACACACGCTCCCCGACCACGACAAGGTTGCAATCCAAGAGCATTGGACTCTTGGAGGTGCTCAACTTCAATGGTTGAGTATCCAGAGCAAAGCCAATGGATGTAGTATGTAGGTAGACACAATATACAGATGTAGTCCGTATCTTTGCTCAGGAACTGGAACAGTCTAGGGGAAGCAACCCATCCCATTGAGGAACAAGGACAGGTGAATGAACAGTGGTGTGCTCGACTTCCACTGACTGTTACTCATCTTGCTCATCCCCCTCTCTCCCATCTTTTAGTTTAGTTTAGAGATACAGCGCAGAAACAGGCCCTTCAGCCCACCGAGTCCGTGCCGACCAGCCAACCCCGCACACTAACGCCATCCACCACACACTAGGGACAATTTACAATTATACCTAGCCAATTAACCCACAAGTCTGAAGAAGGGTTTCGGCCCGAAACGTCGCCTATTTCCTTCGCTCCATAGATGCTGCCTCACCCGCTGAGTTTCTCCAGCATTTTTGTCGACCTACAAACCTGTATGTGTTTGGAGTGTGGGAGGAAACCGGAGCACCCGGAGAAAACCCACACGGGTCATGAAGGAGAACGTACTAACTCCGTACGGACAGCTCCTGTAGTCAGGATCAAACCCGGGTTTCTGGCGCTGTGAAGCAGCAACTCTACCGCTGCGCCACCGTGCCGCCCTTAATGCCGACCCACACGGTCCTTGTATACTGATGTGTGTTGCTGTTTCTTGATACCGCAGATGTCCTGGAGGTGTCCGTGGAGGAGCTGCAGGAGAACGTGGTGGGGGGCCCACAAAATCTATTCAAGCTTTGTGAACATCCGGCGGTAATGGCTGAGGGAGGCCCGAGAGTAAAGAAAGGTCCGAGTCCATCCAAACACAGGAGCTCAGCCGTTCCACCTGGTAAGTCCCCACAGCACAGGGCATAGACACTCACTCACCCACCCACTCACTCACTCACTCACTCACTCACTCACCCTCACTCACTCACTCACTCACTCTCACCCACCCACTCACTCACCCACCCACGCACGCACGCACCCACCCAGCACCCAAACGCACCCACGCACGCACCCACCCACGCACGCACGCAACCCACCACACCACGCACCCACGCACGCGCACACGCACGCACGCACCCACGCCACGCGCACCACGCACCCTCACCCCACGCACGCCACGCCACACCCCGCACTCACCCACCCACCCACGCACGCACCCACCCACGCACCCACGCACCCACGCAACCCACGCACGGCGCACACCCACCCACCACGCACACCTTCACCACGCACCCACCCACCACGCACCACCCACCCAGCACCACGCACGCGCACCACAGAAGCACGCACCACCAAGCACCCACGCCCCACCCACCCACCGCACCCACGCACCCACGAACCCCGACGCAGCACGACACGCACCGCAGCACGCACCCACGCACGCGCACCGCACGCACGCACGCACGAACCACGCACCCACGCACCCACGCACGCACCCCCACGCAACGCCACCCCACGCACCCACGCACGCACCCACCGCACGCACCCACGCACCCAGCGCCAGCACCCACGCAAACACGCGCACGCAAGCACGCACCCACGCACCCACCAACGCACGCACCACGCCCGCACTCACCCACCCACCAGCACGCACCCACCCACCCACGCACACCCAGCACGCACCCACGCACCCAAGCACGCGCACGCACGCACCACCGCGCACGCATCACCCACCCACGCACCCACGCACGCGCAGCGCACGACGCAGGCACCCCACCCACGCCGCGCACACCAACGCGCACAAGAACCCAGACGCACCCACCACTCACTCACCCCAAGCACGCACCCACCCACGCACGAACCCACCCAAGCACCGCACACACCACGCACCAAGCACGCACTCACACCCACTCACCCACTCACTCTCACACTCACTCACTCACTCACCCACTCACTCACCCACCCACTCACCCACTCACTCACTCACCCACTCACTCACCCACCCACTCACTCACCCACCCACTCACCCACCCACTCACCCACTCACTCTCACACTCACTCACCCACTCACCCACCCACTCACTCACTCACCCACTCACCCACTCACTCACCCACTCACTCACCCATAGGCTGTATGGTCGTGAGAGGTCTCCAAGAGTCGTAGCGTCTTTCTGGTGAAATTTTGAAAATGTTGGCGACCTATCACGGGTGCCGGCATTCGCCTGTAAAGGTCGCGTAAGTGGGACAGGCTCTTTACTCTCCAATTCCAAGTCCTCTGTCCCTCGCTCCCTCGCTCGCCGGCCGTGTGCGTCTCTTCCTCCACCCGAGCCACCTAGCGTCTCCCCGCCCCTGCCCTGCCTCCACCACTTGAATACAACGAGAGTCCCTGGCCCTAACCCTAACCCCGCCGCTGACGTCTCCCACCGCTCTCCGCAGAATCGTTAGCCGACGACTTGAAAGTGACCGACACCGGCCACAAGCTCCAAACCCCCCTGAAGGTGATATCCCGGACGGGAGCAAACGGCGAGAAGAGGCAGTGGTGGAAGGAAGGTGAGAGAGATCGCGGTACGTACCTGCCCCGACAGACCCGGTCAACACCCACCACGTCCTGTTCAAAAGGGAACTGCAGATGCTGGAATATCGAAGGTACACAAAATTGCTGGGGAAACTCAGCGGGTGCAGCAGCATCTATGGAGCGAAGGAAATAGGCGACGTTTCGGGCCGAAACCCAAGGGTTTCGGCCCGAAACGTCGCCTATTTCCTTCGCTCCATAGATGCTGCTGCACCCGCTGAGTTTCCCCAGCAATTTTGTGTACCCACCACGTCCTTCCCGGTTGCGAAGGAAAGAGTGCTGGAGGAACTCGGCGGGTCAGGCAGCGTCTGAGGAGGGAAATGGCGTTGCGGTCACTGACTGAAGAAGGATCTCGGGTCAAAACATTGTGCGTCCATTATCCCTCCTCAGATGCTGTCCCTCCAGCTGTTATATTAGTTTTGCTCAGGATTCCAGCATTTTTAGTCTCTTGCAATGTCCTTCCCAGCTGCAGACAGTGTGATATGTGCAATGTGAAAGTCTCTGTCTCTGTGTCTGTCTCTGTGCCTGTCTCTGTCTCTCTCTCTCTCTGTATCTGTATCAGTATCTCTCTCTGTCTCTCTCTGCGTCTGTGTTTTTTTTAGCGGGACGGCGAGGGGATGGAAGATAATGGAGGACGAGGGGTGAAGATAGGGGAAAGAGAGTGGTGGAAGATAGTTGAGGGGAAGGGGTGGCAGGCAGGTGTGAGAATGGCACAGGGTACATATTTGGAAGCTGCCTTGTGGAATGGCTGAAGAGAGGGAAAGAATTCAAATGTGCGAGGAGAGGGAGAGGTAAACTGGGAATCTGGCAAAGTCCAGTGTGGGTGGAGAAAGCCTTCAGGAGGTGCCTCTGCCTCAGCCCCCCTCCTTCTGAAGGACATTGGGTTGCAGAGTGACCGTGTGGAAGGGGATTCTGACCTGTTCCCTTCCGCGCTCACCACAAACGCCTCCGCTGTGCTTCCAGCGGGCGATGAGATCGTGGCCTTTCGGGAAGAGGTGGAGGAGACGGACCGGAAGGTTGAAATCTTCACGGTGGACGACTCGAGCGAAGACCTGGAGGAAGTTGTCACTGTGCCAGCTTCGACGAAGAGGAACAGGCGAAGGAAGATAAGAGGTGAGCTGTGCAGTAATTCAGGAGTCTCTGACTGACGCTTTGGGTGCCCCAACCCTACCCATCACCTGGACTTGGTCAACACTCTGTTCACCTGCTTGCCTGGGGGAGGGGGGGGGGCGCAGAGAGAACACAGAGGAACTCAGTGTGGGTGGGTGGGGGGTTTGGGAGCGGGTGGAGGACACCGAGAGAGCAAAGGGGGACTATTGGGGATAGACACAGAATGCTGGAGTAACTGGAGCAGGACAGACAGCATCTCTGGAGAGAAGGAATGGGTGAAGTCTGAAGACAGAAGAAGGGTCTCGACCCGAAACGTCACCAATTCCTTCTCTCCAGGGATGCTGCCTGTCCCGCCAAGTTACTCCAGCATTTTGTGTCCATCTTCGGTTTAAACCAGCATCTGCAGTTCGAGGATGTTTCCGTAACCGGCTTCCGTCTCCGCACTAGTATCTTTGCTCCGCTACGGGATGTTTGGTGCGGAGACGGAAGCCGGTTACGGAAATGGGGCCGAAAATTACCCATGAATCTGCCCATGACCGTACTACGTCTTTTTCGTCGAGTGGTCTATCTTGCTCCGCTGTAGGGTCTTTGTAAAGATGCTATCCAGAATCCAACAAGCTTCTCACACCCTGTCGAGTCCCCATTCACCTCGGTGGTTTATATATATTTATTGGCCTACT
The DNA here is from genome assembly GCF_010909765.2 of Amblyraja radiata. Lineage (NCBI taxonomy): Eukaryota > Metazoa > Chordata > Chondrichthyes > Rajiformes > Rajidae > Amblyraja > Amblyraja radiata. The sequence continues at coordinate 7,085,592 of NC_045993.1, read as the reverse complement.
CGGCCGTTTCAGACCTCATTTAAAAGTCAACCAGATGCCAAGTCAATGAGCGGCACAATGGCGCAGCAGTGGAGTGCTGCCTGCCGCACAGCGCCAGAGACCTGGGTTTGATCCTAACCACAGGTGTTGTCTGTACGGAGATTGTACGTCCTCCCTGCGACCTTGTGTGTCTTTTCCGGGTGCTCCGGTTTCCTCCCACACTCCAAAGACGTACAGGTTTTTAGGTTAATTGGCATTGGTAAGCTATAAAATCGTCCCCGGAGTGTAGCATAGTGCTAGTGTACGGGGTGATCGCTGGTCGGCATGGACTCGCTGGGCCGAAGGGCCTGTTTCCACTTTGTATCTCTAAAGTCTAATGAGCAAAGGTGGAGGGGTCTGGGGTCTGGGACTGGTCTGGAGACTAGACCAGGGCGGCAAACGTCGGCCTGAAGAAGTCTCTTCTGTCCAATTCATAGAAACATAGAAAATAGGTGCAGGAGGAGGCCATTCGGCCCTTCGAGCCATTGTGATCATGGCTGATCCTTTCACAGATGCTGCCTGACCTGCTGAGTTCCTCCAGCACTTTGTGTTTTTTAACTCGAGGTTCCAGCGTTTGCAGTCAGGACAAATTTCCTCCCCTGAGCGGCTGGTGAACAAGATGGATTTTAATACAATTCATCATTTGTTTGTGATCCTTACTAATGCCTTTTTTAGTGCTTTTTTAAAAGTCATTTTTGAAATAGGCATTTTTTTAAAGGCCTTTTTTAAATGGACATTTTTATAATGAGAGTTTTTTTAAATGCGCGTTTGTTAAATGGGCATTTTATAAATGGACATTTTTCAATGCCTTTTTTTAATACAACTCAGCATTTGCATCTTATCCTTACTATTGCCTTAAATTCCAATGTAAATTTTGGTTGTCCCTGTGACAATCTTGGTCTAAAGCATCAACACTGTTCACTCTCCTCTGCAGCTCCAGCACGGAAGAAGCTCATCGACAAGGAGTTGGATGAGGAGAAGGCGATGGAAGAGACGGAAGCAGGGGAGGAAGAGGAGGATGAGGACGAGGAAGATGAGGATGAGGATGAAGATGAGGATGATGATGGTGATGATGATGATGATGATGAGGAGGAGAGAGAAGAGGAGGAGAGCATCTCCCCTCAGATCCACAACAGCGAGCAGTCAGACTCCATCCCACCCATCATCACCTGCGATGTAAGACACAACTTTATCTTGCTCCCCTCTTTTCCTTCCCCTCTGCGACCCCTTTTTTCATTCCCCTCTGCGAAAAGATCTCTGGAGAAAAAGGTGGTTCTTTTTTCTCCAGAAATGCCGCCTGACCTGCTGAGTTTTACTCCAGCATTTGTGTGTATCTTTGGATTAACTCGGCATCTGCAGTTCATTTTTATTAAACCCAATTCGTCACTGGCTTGTAAAAGATGCCAATGAGATGTATTCTTTCTGCCGCCTTCTTTCACTGAGTTGAAGTATTTTACTCACTAACGCCCCTGTCCCACTTGGGAAACCTGAACGGAAACCTCTGGAGACTTTGCGCCCCACCCAAGGTTTCCGTGCGGTTCCCGGAGGTTTTTGTCAGTCTCCCTACCTGCTTCCACTACATGCAACCACCTGCAACCTCCGGGAACCGCACGGAAACCTTGGGTGGGGCGCAAAGTCTCCAGAGGTTTCCGTTCAGGTTTCCTAAGTGGGACAGGGGCTTAGGTTTCCTCTGTTATTTGCTGCCTACTGCATCGGTGACACCCTGTCTTATTATCCAGGATGAATCCAGAACTGAGGGTGTCCCAATTAAAGTGGGAAACGTGGAAGAATTTGCCTTCAAGCCTGCGCCCCAAGGAACCGTTGTCAAATGTCGGATCACACGGGACAAGAAGGGAATGGATAAGGGAATGTTCCCGACCTACTACCTACACTTGGAGAGGGATGATGGGAAAAAGGTACAGGTTCATCAGTCAGTCCGATATCTCGGGTTGGAATCCATATGGACCAGGAATCATGGCATTCCCAATCCTGGAGAATCCTTGCCTATTGGTCTAAGTGTAGATGAGTGAGGGTGGGGGGGAGGGAGGTGTGGGGAGTGAGGTGGGGGTGATCTGTTCTCTGTCTGTGGACATTATGGACGTCCCCAGCCATGAAGAGTAAATGCCTGTTGTGTGGTCGCGTGTCCCGCAGGTTTTCTTGATGGCCGGACGGAAACGCAAGAAAAGCAAAACGTCCAACTACCTCATCTCTACCGACCCAACAAACCTGTCCCGCGCTGGCGAGAGTTTCATCGGCAAGTTGAGGTGAGACAAAGGCAACAGATCGGATCTGGATGGCAAAGCTGGCACGCCAATTCTGCCCTTCCAATCGCCCCCTCCCCCTCTCCCCCAATACCAATGGCCTGGGTGGGGGGGGGATCAGCATTGACCTGAAGCTCACCCTCTTCACCCTTGCTCTTCCCCTTCTGCCTGTCTTAAAAGGCTGCTGAAGCAAAAGGGCTGCTGCAAACAGCAGTACATGGTCGAAGCCAGTGTTCAACGTGGTCGAAGGAGGTTCAGGAATAGCTACCATCTGGCTATTAAACTTGGCTCAGACAAAACTCTGAACATTAATAACCCATTATCTGTTTATTTGCACTTTATCAGTTTATTTATTTATGTGTGTTTATATTTATATAATGGTATATGGACACACTGATCTGTTTTGTAGTCAATGCCTACTATGTTCTGTTGTGCTGAAACAAAGCAAGAATTTCATTGTCCTATCAGGGACACATGACAATAAACTCTCTTGAATATTGAATCTTGTTCATAGTCGTGGGAGGTCCTCAACATAGTCGTAGGAGGCCAAAGGCATAATCGTGGAGGGTCGTAGGTTACCGCGACCTTGATTTTTTTAGGTCGTTTAAAGTCGTCAGAGGTCGCGAATTAGGTTGTGAAAGTGGGACAGGGGCTTAAGTATAGTTAGTACAGTAGTAGTAGTAGGGAGTTAGTACAGGGGCTAAATTTCACTGACTGCACGGCGGGGGAGGTCCCGATATAACCAGACGTATGTTTCTTCTTGACACAGGTCCAATGTGTTTGGGACCAAGTTCACGGTATTTGATAATGGCGTTAATCCAGAGAAGACTCCCATTGTTGCTGAGACCCCGGCCATCCGCGAGGAGATCGTGGCAGTCTGCTATGTGAGTATATACACAATGCCAGGAAAATCTAACGAGGGCAAGGACTACAGATAGTGTCACATCCATTGCAGAGGAGCCAGGGGTGGGAGGGAGGAGGACTGTGGAAGAGGTGGAAGAGAAACCAGGGAGGGGGAAACAAGTTGCACAGCACGCAGACTGGCAAAACCAAGTTTGGAGATACAGCATGGAAACAGGCCCTTCAGCCCACTGAGTCCATGCTGACCATTGATCACCCGATCACACTACACCATCACATTCTCGCATCCGCTGTCTACAGACCAGGGCCAATTAACTGACAATCCCAGCACATCTTTGGAATGTAACATTTCATTGCTCCGTTTCAGGATATATGTTTTACTTTAGAGATTCAGCGTGGAAGCAGGCCTTTCGGCCGGGTCGGGTACTTTTTGGCGCCGTCGTTTCGGCACCGCTGGTTTTGATTGTCCCCCCGTTTAATATAAATGTAGGTTTCTGTTGTCCCCTATAAATTGTGTCATGAATTTTCCTATGCCCAAGATAAAAATAACCAGCCGGTAACTCATCTTTATTCATCTAAACTTTCATCTTAATTAAGTATATAACAATAATAAACCTGAAGACAAACCAGTCGAATGCATTTTGAGACTTTGTAATAATTTACTGTCTACGTTGTTAATGATTGCACTTTAAAAATGATTTGTTTTTACCCTCAATCTTCTGCTCTCTACTTGGTTGTGGTGGTTTTGTGTGTGTTTAATGAGACGTTCTCATGAATTAGCAAAAGATCGGCGCTTCCAAACGGAGGCGCCGAAACAGCAGTGCCGAAACGGTGGGGCCGCTTTCGGCCAATCGATTCCGCACCGACCATGGATGACCTGCGCATTAGTTCTGTTATCCCAGTCTTGCACCCTACACATTACGGGCAATGTACAGAAGCCGATTAACCTACAAGCCTGCGCGTGTTTGGAGTGTGGGAGGAAACCGGAGTGCCTGGAGGAAAGCCACGCAGTCACAAGGAGAGCATGCAAACTCCACACAGACTGCACCTGAAGTAGGATGAAACCCGGGTCTCTGGCACTATGAGGCAGCAGCTCTACCAGCTGCACCACTGTGCCACCCATTGTGTGGTCAGATTTAGTTGTATCTGTCGATTGTCGGATGGACTTTCCCAGGTGTCGTGTGTGAAAAAGATACATCTTCTAGATGCGCTGGGACGCATCCACCCACTAGAGTCTCCCAACCTCTGCAGAGTGGTTACTAAGATGGCTGATCCGTGGGCGGTTGCTGCTGGGACGCAAGTCGGGGCCTGATCAACCCCGCTGGGTCGCCTGGGCGAGGGTGTCTGATGTTGTGAGACTCGAAACACCCGATCACCCCAGGTCACATCCCAAGGTCCTGATCTCGGGTACTGTCTGTGTGGAGTTTGCACCTTCTCCCTGTGACCGCGTGGGTATCCACCGGGTGCTTATGCATAGGGAGTGGATGCAAAAAAATGGGCAAACATAGAACTAGTGTGAATGGGCAATCGATGGGTCGAAGGGCCTGTTTCCATGCTAACTCCTAAGCTTGCAGAAGAGGAGCAAGGATTGGAGGTTGTGGATGGCGATCAGACTAACCCAGAGCTCCTTCTACAATACAGGAAACCAACATTCTCGGGTTTAAAGGACCTCGGAAAATGACAGTGATTATTCCAGGAATGAACATGGAGAGCGAGAGGATTTCCATTCGACCAAAGAACGTGAGTCCCAGCCTTTGGGTAACTGCAGCATTTCCCTTTCACTAACTCCGAAGTCATTCCAGGACCCGACCCGAAACGTCACCCATTCCTTAGTCCTTAGAGATGCTGCCTGACCTGCTGAGTTACTCTAGCCCACAGTTCATGTCCTTTCACAAGTTCACAAGTGATAGGAGTAAAATTAGGCCATTCAGCCCATCGAATCTACTCCGCCATTCAATCATGGCTGATCTCTGCTTCCTAATCCCAGTTTCCTGCCTTCTCCCCATAAAACTTGACACCCGTTCTAATTAAGAATTTGTCTAACTCTGCCTTAAAGATATCCACTGACTTGCCCTCCACAGCCCTCTGAGCAATGAGTTCCACCCTCTGTAGCTTAACTACCCTCTGACTATAGAAGTTCCTCCTCACCTTTTTAAAAGAGTGCCTACTAATCCCAAGGCTCTGACCTCTGGTCCGAGACTCTCCCACCAGTGGAAACATTGATGCTCAGGATTTTCTTTCAGTGACAAAATTAAGCCAAAAAAAAAGCTAAATATATCAGAAACACTAAGCAGGACAGGCAGCATCAGAGCTGTGAAACATCTCAAGAAAAACTTCCAAAAACACACAAAACAAATGAAGGGTTTCGGCCCGAAACGTTGCCTATTTCCTTCGCTCCATAGATGCTGCCTCACCCGCTGAGTTTCTCCAGCATTTTTGTCTACAAAAACAAATGAACTATTTCTTAATGGAAACAAGGAACTGCAGATGCTGGTTTATACCCAAAGATAGACACAAAGTGCTGGAGTAACTCAGCAGGTCAGGCAGCAACTCTGGGGAAATGGGATGGGTGATGTTTCGGGTCTGAAGAAGGGTCCCAACCTGAAATGTTACCCATCCTTTTTCTCCTGAGATTCTGCCTTGACCCTCTGATCTACTCCAGCAATTTGTGTCTATCTTTGAGCTATTTCTTCGTTTTGATAGGAGTCGATGACTGGAAACATTGGTCTCAGTCTCCACAGATGTTGCCTGACCTACTGGGTGTTTCCGGCGTCTATTTTTATTGGAGCCATTAATTGATTCCAGTTCCCCCCCCAGGGAACTTGGTGAGAGTCGTGCAGTGTGGAACCCGGCCCTTCGGTCCAACCTGTCCCATCGACACTAGATGCCGTTGGTTGTTGGGCAGTGGGCAGTGAGAAGCTGTGCATCTCTCGATCCATGGGTACCAGTGATGGTGTTTCGGAGCAGTGGGCAGTCGCCAGTCAGATCTGCTGTGTGCCTGGAACCTGGGTCATGGGGTGTGTCGGAACGAACTGCAGATGCTGTTTTAAACCGAAGATAGACACAAAAAGCTGGAGTATCTCAGTGGGAGAGTCAGTATCTCTGGAGAGGAGGAATTGGTGACGATTCGACCCGAAACGTCACCTATTCCTTTTCTCCACAGATGCAGTCGGACTGGCCGAGTTACTCCGGCTTTTTTTGGGTCAGGAGCTGTTGCCTGCCCTGGGCTTTGGGCTGAGTATTGACCAGTGTTTTTCCACGGCAGGACCACGAGACGCTGCTGACACGTTGGCAAAACAAGAACATGGAGAACATCATCGAGCTGCACAACAAGGCCCCGGTCTGGAATGAAGACACTCAGTCCTACGTGCTAAACTTCCACGGGCGAGTCACCCAGGCCTCTGTGAAGAACTTCCAGATAATCCACGCCAATGACCGTGAGTAGCACGTTGCCGGGCCCGACGGAAAGCTTTGTGGTCTCCGTAGCGGAGGGATGAAGGGAATGGCTCCAGATAGTACAGGACTGGGGTGGCAGTAGAGTTGCTGCCTCACAGCTAGGGCTGGATTTAGATGAAGAGAGGCCCTAAGCTGTTCCATTTGTGAGGCCCCCTCCGCATTGGTTTTCAGCGCTGGCGGTGAGGCCATGGCGGCCAAATCTCCCACAATTCAAAGCGAGGGAGAAAGTGCCCAGCGCCGACCAGTTGCCGTTGCAGTGCGCATGCGCAGGGCGGCCGATGATGTGCTGGCCGTGGTTGTGCGCATGTGCAGGGGGGAGGACGTGCAGGCCGCAGCAATGCGCATGTGCATGTGCAAGGTGGCCGGCCGTGCCGGCGGATGAGGAGCGAGCGGAGCCGGGCGGCCCGGACACGGATAGCGGGGGGGAGATGGAGATAGAGAGGGGGGCCCGCCCAGAGTTGAACGGTAGGTGTCCTGCCTTGGCCGGAGGCCCCCCTAGACCTCGAGGCCCTAAGCTTAAACTTGTCTAGTTTATAGGTAAATCCGGCCCAGCTCACAGCGCCAGAGACCCGGGTTCGATCCCGACTACGGGCGCTTGTCTGTACGGAGTTTGTACGTTCTCCCCTGTGACCCCCGCGTGGGTTTTCTCCGGGGTCTCCGGTTTCCTCCCACACTCCAAAGACGTGCAGGCTTGTAGGTTAAATTGGCTCGGTGTAATTGTAAAGCCCCTGTCCCACTTTCCCGAGTTACTCACGAATTCTCCCGAGTTTTCCCCTTGATTCAAACTTGGGGAATGTCCGTAGCGAGTCTGTAGGAGGCCGTAGATATATCGTAGCGGCTCGTAATGCCATCTGTAGGTACTCGGGGCATCAGGTAAGTCGGGACGTTTTTTTCAGCATGTTGAAAAATGTCCACGAGTAAAAAAAACAGCCCCGAGTACCTACGGCTGGCATCTCCGAGTCTGAATCAAGGGGAAAACTCGGGAGAATTCGTGAGTAACTCGGGAAAGTGGGACAGGGGCTTAAGCTGTCCCTAAGTTGTAGGATAGCGTTAGTGTGCAGGGATCGCTGGTCGGCACGGACTTGGTGGGCCAAAGGGCCTGTTTCTGCGCTGTATCTCTAAAGACTAAAGTAAAGTTGAATGAGCCATAGAAAGACTTGGGACGGAAGGTAGGTATTAAATACTGGAGTAACGCAGCGCATGAGGCAGCCTCTCTGGAGAGAAGACACAGGAGAAAAGTACGGGACAAGGCTGATAATGTGGTGAGGGTCGAGATGTGGATTGAGTGGAGGAAGGTTCAGAGGACAACCTGGAATTGGATGGGGGTGACTTCAACAGAATGAATTGGAATGAGCCAACTAAGTCTCTCTCTTCTTCAGAAGAAGTCTCTACCCGAACGGCCAACCATTCCTTCTCTCCAGAGATGCTGCCTGAGTTACTCCAGCATTTTGTATCTATCTTCGATTTAATCCAGCATCTGCAGTTCCTTCCTACATATGAATTCTCTCTCTCTCTCCCTTGGTTCCAGCTGATTATATCATCATGCAGTTTGGCCGGGTGGCAGATGACGTATTCACCATGGACTACAACTATCCCATGTGCCCCCTTCAGGCCTTTGCAGTCGCCCTTTCTAGTTTTGACAGCAAGCTGGCTTGCGAGTAGCGAACTGAGGCCTCCCTGCCACTGCACTGAAGGGCTTCTGACTCCCAAATCATCTGCAAAGCTGGAGAAGATGGAAGTGACACCAGCTGATCGATGTAGAAATCCACAGATCTTCCGTCAATTTACTGGGTTATCTGACTTTGATCCTGGGACATTGTTTCTAAGGAATACTGCCAGAGTCTGGGAAAAGTTTAATGATGATCATGATAAATCTTTGTACTGCACAACGTGTGTGTTGTGTGTGTGTGTGTTGTGTGTGTGGGTGTGTGTGTGTGTGCGCTACTGTGTGTGTGTGTGTGTTTGTGTGTGTGTGCTACTGTGTGTGTGTGCTATGCGTGTGTGTGCTACTGTGTGTTTGTGTGTGTGTGTGTGTGTGTGTGCTACTGTGTGTGTGTGTGTGCTACTGTGTGTGTGTGTGTGTGCTACTGTGTGTGTATGTGTGTGCTACTGTGTGTGTTACTGTGAGTGTGTGTTACTGTGTGTGTGTGTGCTACTGTGTCGTATGTGTGTGTGCTACTGTGTGTGTGTTACTGTGTGTGTGTGCACGCGCTACTGTGTGTGTGTGTTACTGTGTGTGTGTTACTGTGTGTGTGTGTGTGTGTTACTGTGTGTGTGTGTGTCGTGTGTGTGCGCTACTGTGTGTGTGTCGTGTGTGTGCGCTACTGTGTGTGTGTCGTGTGTGTGCGCTACTGTGTGTGTGTCGTGTGTGTGCGCTACTGTGTGTGTGTGTCGTGTGTGCGCTACTGTGTGTGTGTGTGCGCTACTGTGTGTGTGTCGTGTGTGTGCGCTACTGTGTGTGTGTGTGCGCTACTGTGTGTGTGTGTTACTGTGTGTGTGCGCGCGCGCTACTGTGTGTGTGTTTGTGTGTGTGCGCTACTGTGTGTGAGTGTGTTTGTGCGCGCGCTACTGTGTGTGTTACTGTGTGTGTGTGTGTGTGCGCTACTGTGTGTGTGTGTGTGCGCTACTGTGTGTGTTTGTGTGTGCGCTACTGTGTGTGTGTGTGTGCGCTACTGTGTGTGTTACTGTGTGTGTGTCGTGTGTGTGCGCCACTGTGTGTGTTACTGTGTGTGTGTGCGCCACTGTGTGTGTTACTGTGTGTGTTTGTGTGTGTGTCGTGTGTGTGCGCTACTGTGTGTGGGTCGTGTGTGCGCGCTACTGTGTGTGTGTGTGTGTGTGTGCGCTGTGTGTGTGTGTATGTGTGTTACTGTGTGTGTGTGTGTGTTACAGTGTGTGTGTGTGCGTGTGTGTGTGCTACAATGTGTGTGTGTGCTACAGTGTGTGCGTGTGTGCTACTGCCCATTGTCCTTATGGATTCACTCACCCCTGTATAATGTGGTGTTCCAGAGTCTCACAGCATGGAAACAGGCCCTTCGGCCCAACCGGCCAACATGTCCCATCTACACTAGTCCCGCCAACCTGCGTTTGGCAGCCCGTTCCATACACCAACCACCCTTTGCGTGAAAGAGTTAACCCTCACATTCATATTAAGTCTTATCTCCCTCACCTTAAATCTATGTCCTCTTGTTCTCAATTCCCCTACTCTGGGCATCTACCTGATCTATTCCTCTCATGATTTGATGCACCTCTTATAAGATCACCCCTCAGCCTCCTACGCTCCAAGGAACAGAGTCCAAGCCTGTCCAACCTCTCCCCGTAGCTCAGGCCCTCGATTCCTGGCAACAAGAACATCCTCGTAAATCTTCTCTGCACCTGTTCCAGCTTTGACAACATCTTTCCTCTAACGTGGAGCCCATGACTGAATGCAATACTATAAATGCAGCCTCACCAACCTCATATAGAACTGCAACAGGACCTCCCAACTTCTATATTCAATGTTGAGACTGGTGAAGGCCAATGTGCCAAAAGCCTTTTTGACCACCCTGTATACCTGTGACAACAGCCAATAGACAATAGGTGCAGGAGTAGGCCATTCGGCCCTTCGAGCCAGCACCGCCATTCAATGTGATCATGGCTGATCATCCCCAATCAGTACCCCGTTCCTGCCTTCTCCCCATATCCCCTGACTCCACTATTTTTAAGAGCCCTATCTAGCTCTCTCTTGAAAGCATCCAGAGAACCTGCCTCCACCGCCCGCAGAGAATTCCACAGACTCACCACTGTCTGTGAGAAAATGTGTTTCCTCGTCTCCGTTCTCAATGGCTAACCCCTTATTCTTAAACTGTGGCCCCTGGTTCTGGACTCCCCCAACATCGGGAACATGTTTCCTGCCTCTAATGTGTCCAAGCCCCTAACAATCTTATATGTTTCAATAAGATATCCTCTCATCCTTCTAAACTCCAGAGTGTACAAGCCCAGCTGCTCCATTCTCTCAGCATATGACAGAGCCGCCATCCCGGGAATTAACCTTGTGAACCTACGCTGCGCTCCCTCAATAGCAAGAATGTCCTTCCTCAAATTAGGGGACCAAAACTGCTCACAATACTCTTGCGTGATGCCACTTTCAACGATGTGATGGTCGCATGTTCGACCCGGACAGTATGTTTTCCTCTCTGCTTCCTGGACTTCCTGATCCTCTGGGAGATTCCTTGCATCTCCAGTCCACTGCCTCTTCCAATCCCAACTTTTCCAGCTCTTCCTCCCATTTCTCATATTCACGGAGAGATGGGGAAACAGGCCCTGTGGCCCCCACTGAGGCGCGGGACGGCGGTGCAGCAGTAGAGCTGCTGCCTTACAGTGGTAGAGATGTGGGTTCGATCCTGACTACGGGCGCTGTCTGTACGTTCTCCCTGTGACCGCGTGGGTTTTCTCCGTGTGCTCCAGTTTCCTCCCACACTCCAAAGCCATGCAGGTCTGTTGGTTAATAGGCTTCTGTAAATTGCCGCTAGTGTGTAGAATAGGACTAGTGTACGGGGTGATTGCTGCTCAGCACAGTCTCGGTGGGCCGAAGGGCCTGTTTCCACGTTGTACCTCTAAAGGCTAAAGATCCTCTGCTGAGCACTAACCACCCCTTTACACTGACCCAGCTTTAATCCCAGTTTTTATTCTTTCCCCTTCCTCTCCCCGTCAACTCTCCCCAGTTTTGCAGCAGGCCCAAGGGGCAATTTACAGAGGCTGATAAACCTACCAGTTCCTACATCTGTATGATGTGGGAGAAAACCAGTGCACCAGCAGAAGAACGTGCAAACCCCACACAAGACAGCACCCGCGGTCAGGATCAAACCTGTCAGGGTCTCTGTTGCTGTGAGGCAGCAGCTCTACCCGCTGCGCCAGTGTGCTGCCCCCTATTTCTTCCCACTGCCACCTTTCCATGTGGACATTGCTGAGGAGGTGACGTGGGCCTGAGCCTTCACGTGGGCTGAGGCCCTCAGTCTACAGCTGAGTCTGCGGACACTGGGCCTTCATGCGAGTCTGAGCCTAAGCCTGGGCCTAAGCCTGACCCTGGGCCTAAGCCTGACCCTGGGCCTAAGCCTGACCCTGGGCCTAAGCCTGGGTCTGAGCCTGTGTCTGACCATGAGCCTGGGCCTCAGCCCACTGCACCTTCTGTTTGCTTCAACAGCCTGCAAGCGGCTCCACATTGCAATAACAATCTAAAGTTGGGCCACGGTTTCGGGTGGGTGCAGGAAGGAACTGCAGACGCTGATTTAAACCGAAGATAGACAGCAAAATTCTGGAGTAACTCAGCGGGACAGGCAGCATCTCTGGAGAGAAGGAATGGGTGACGTTTCGGGTCGAGACCTTTCTTCAGATTGATGTCAGGGGAGAGGTAGATAAGGAAGTGTAAGGTGTGAAAAATGGGACAAAGGGGATGGAGACGAAGGAAAATGTCGAATAGATTGTTGTTAGCTGGGAGAAGTTAACGACAAAGCAAACAGATAAAATGTAGTCGGAGACAGACTGGTTGGAGAACAGGGAAGGGGGAGGGATGAAGAGAGGGGGAAAGCAAAGGCTACTTGAAGTTAGAGAAATCAATGTGTAAGCCACTCAAGTGAAATATGAGGTGCTGTTCCTCCAATTTGCGCTGGGCCTCACTCTGACAGTGGAGGAGGCCCAGGACAGTAAAGGCTGTGTGGGTATAAGGCAGCAGCTAGGAGGAGGAGCGGGAAGTGGGGACGTGTAGGGAGGGAATACCAGAATCCGGATAGCTGGAGCTACAGACACCTCCACGGAGAGGTGACATCATGGCTGATGTCTGCCACCTAATCCCATTTTCCTGCCTTCTCCCCATAATCCTTGACACACATTCTAATCAAAAACCTGTCTATCTCTACCAGGGCAAAATATCCACGGACTCCACAGCCCTCTGTGGCATTGAGTTCCACAGATTAACCACCGTCTGACTAAAGAAGTTCCTCCTCACCTCCTTTTTAAAAGAGCGGCCTTTAATTCTGAGGCTGCGACCTCTGGTCCTAGAATCCCCCACCAGTGGAAGCATCCTCTCCACATCCACTCTATGCCTCATCACTGTTCCTCGGTACACGCAACAATGAACTAAACGGAAACTCCAGTCGCTGTGGTGCTCCACCCACCATCCTCAGACCATCCCACCATTGAGGTCTTCTTCTCGGGCCACGCTTTGTCAAGAACCTACCCCCTCCCCTCGACCTGCCCACCGTGGGTGACCCTGCCAAGAGCACAGCTCCCAGGCTCATTGGCAACGGCAAGCTTCTCAACGTGGCAAGGCGAGGACTTGTAAACCGTGAATTAAACGATGCCTGACAGTAACGACAACTCCTCCCCCCGACCCACGACCCAATAGACAATAGGTGCAGGAGTAGGCCATTCGGCCCTTCGAGCCAGCACCGCCATTCAATGTGATCATGGCTGATCATCCCCAATCAGTACCCCGTTCCTGCCTTTTCCCCATATCCCCTGACTCCGCTATATTTAAGAGCCCTATCTAGCTCTCCCTTGAAAGCATCCAGAGAACCTGCCTCCACCGCCCTCTGAGGCAGAGAATTCCACAGACTCACAACTCTCTGTGAGAAAAAGTGTTTCCTCGTCTCTGTTCTAAATGGCTTACCCCTTATTCTTAAACTGTGTGTGGCCCCTGGTTCTGGACTCCCCCAACATCGGGAACATGTTTCCTGCCTCTAGCGTGTCCAAACCCTTAACAATCTTATATGTTTCAATGAGATGCCCTCTCATCCTTGTAAACGAGAATTCCCAAAGGGTCACACGCCTGGAGTTATATATCATTTATATATTTTATTTTTTTTTGTTTCATTATCTTTGACTTCCAGTTTGGATCTGTCTCTCCACCCTGGCGAGAGTGGGAGCAGAGAGGGAGGAAGTGATGCTCCTGGGTGAAGCAACAAGCAGAGGCGTTGGGAGGTGTATCCGGGCAGAGGGGGGTGGGGATGGGGGGGGGTTCGCTCAGGGCGGGCTGGCCGCGGACCCCCTGTGGGGGTAGATGTGCTGCATCAGCTTCACCCAGTGCTGGAACATCTCATCCTCGTACCGGGGGTCCACCCCCACCAGCTGCAGGTAGAAGGACTGGTGGGTGGCCAGCCTCAGCCGCAGGCGATGGTTCTTCTCGTCGTAGACGGAGATCTTCGTCAGCTTCAGGGGGAACAGCCTGGGGAGTCAACAGGAGAAAACACATGAGCACGAGACTTCAAAACTCTTGGAAACAGGCCCTTCAGGCCACACTGACCATCGATCACCCGTTCACACTAGTTCTATGCAAGCTACCAGAAAGTAAGCATGCAGGTACAGCAGGCAGTGAAGAAAGCGAATGGCATGTTGGCCTTTATAACAAGAGGAATCGAATATAGGAGCAAAGAGGTCCTTCTGCAGTTGTACAGAGCCCTAGTGAGACCACACCTGGAGTATTGTGTGCAGCTTTGGTCCCCTAATTTGAGGAAGGACATTCTTGCTATTGAGGGAGTGCAGCGTAGGTTTATAGGGTTAATTCCCGGGATGGCAGGACTGTCATATGCTGAGAGAATGGAGCAGCTGGGCTTGTACACTCTGGAGTTTAGAAGGATGAGAGGGTATCTCATTGAAACATATAAGATTGTTAACGGCTTGGACACGCTAGAGGCAGGAAACATGTTCCCGATGTTGGGGGAGGCCAGAACCAGGGGCCACAGTTTAAGAATAAGGAGTAAGCCATTTAGAACGGAGACGAGGAAACACTTTTTCTCACAGAGGGTGGTGAGTCTGTGGAATTCTCTGCCTCAAAGGGCGGTGGAGGCAGGTTCTCTGGATGCTTTCAAGAGAGAGCTAGATAGGGCTCTTAAAAATAGCAGAGTCAGGGGATACGGGGAGAAGGCAGGAACGGGGTACTGATTGGGGATGATCAGCCATGATCACATTGAATGGCGGTGCTGGCTCAAAGGGCCGAATGGCCTACTCCTGCACCTATTGTCCATTGTCTATGTTGTCCCACTTCGCATTAACTCCCTACACTTTAGGGGTAAATTTACAGAGGCCAATTAACCTCCAGTATAAACCAGTAGAAATAAGGATCTGCATATGCTGGTCTGAAGAAGGGTCCCAATCTGAAACGTCACCTGTCCATGTTCCCCAGAGATGTTGCCTGAACAGCTCAGTTACTCCAGCACTTTGTGTGCCTTCGAACCTATAAACCTACACATCTGTGGGAGAAAACCCGGAGTAAACCCTCGGGCTCACAGGGAGAACGGGCAAACTCCACACGGACAGCACCCGAGGTCAGGATGGAAGCCGGGTCTCTGGCGCTGTGTTGGAGCAGCTCCACTGACTGCGTCACCGTTCCACCAGGTTGGGTGAGGCCCAGGAACTCTGGCTGATTTGTCCTTCCCAATGGACAAAGGTTTTCCAATCGATCCAATCCGTTTACCAGTCTACCCGGCAGAGCAGCGCTCCCCAGACAGTGCCGATGTGGACTGGCCAGGTTCCCGATCATCTACATGAACTCACCTACAATCCCCGACTTTTGTTTCTGTTTGGAGGCCGGTTCTCTGGATGCTTTCAAGAGAGAGCTAGATAAGGCTCTTAAAAATAGCAGAGTCAGGGGATATGGGGAGAGGGCTAGAACGGGGTACTGATTGGGGATGACCAGCCATGATCACATTGAATGGCGGTGCTGGCTCGAAGGGCCAAATGGCCTAGTCCTGTACCTATTGTCTATTGTCTATTGTAAAAGAAAATACCAAAACTATACCTATCCCAAGTTCAAGGGTGTGCAAAAGACATGACCAGTGTGATGGATATGCCAAAGCAGCATAGGATAGGCAATGGAGAGGATGACTGAGTGAGTGGACCATCTTCGCAGATACTGAAGATCTTGATGGATTGGCCAGGTGGGCTGAGGAATGGTTAATGGAATTTAATACAGGGAAATGTGAGGTGTTACATTTTGGCAGGACCTGCAATGGTAGGGCTCTGGGTAGTGTTGTAGAGCAGAGGGATCTAGGATCTAGCAGGTGCATGGTTCCATGAAGGTGCAGTCGCAGGTAGATAGGATAGTCAAAAAGGCTTTTGGCACATTGACTTTCATCAGTAAGAGTATTGAGTACAGAAGTTGGGAGGTCGTGTTGCAGTTGTATAAGACGTTGGTGAGGCCGCATTTAGAGTATTACGTTCAGTTCTGGGCACCATGTTATCGGAAAGATATTGTCAAGCTGGAAAGGGTACAGAGAAGATATATGAGGATGTTGCCAGGATTAGAGGCTCTGAGCTTTAGGGAGAGGTTGAGTAGGCTGGGACTCTATTCCTTGGAGCACATGAGGGTGAGGGGTGATCTTATAGAGGTGTATAAAATTATGAGAGGAATAGATTGGGCAGATGCACACAGTCTCTTGCCCAGAGTATGTGAATTAAGGTGAAGGGGAAAAAATTAATAGGAATCTGAGGGGTAATCTTTTCACACAAGGGGTGGTGGGCATCTGGAACAAGCTGCCAGAGGGGGTAGTTGAGGCAGGGACTATCCTAACGTTTTAAGAAACAGTTAGACAGGTACATGGATAGGACAGGTGTGGAGGGATACGGGCCAAAAGTGGGTAGCTGGGACATGTTGGCCGGTGTGGGCAAGTCTCGTGTAGCTGGGACATGTTGGCCGGTGTGGGCAAGTCTTGTGTAGCTGGGACATGTTGGCCGGTGTGGGGAAGTCTTGTGTAGCTGGGACATGTTGGCCGGCGTGAGCAAGTCTTGTGTAGCTGGGACATGTTGGCCGGCGTGGGGAGGTCTTGTGTAGCTGGGACATGTTGGCCAGTGTGGGGAGGTCTCGTGTAGCTGGGACATGTTGGCCGGTGTGGGCAAGTCTTGTGTAGCTGGGACATGTTGGCCGGCGTGGGGAGGTCTTGTGTAGCTGGGACATGTTGGCCGGTGTGGGCAAGTCTTGTGAAGCTGGGACATGTTGGCCGGCGTGGGGAGGTCTTGTGTAGCTGGGACATGTTGGCCAGTGTGGGGAGGTCTCGTGTAGCTGGGACATGTTGGCCGGCGTGGGCAAGTTGGGCCTGTTTCGAAACTGTATCACTCTATGACTCTAATGCCTCACCTCAGCAGTTGAAGAGGGGTGTAGGCGTCCCCAGGGAGCTGCGACTCTGGACTCAAGATTTCCCCCGGGTTCCTGTTGAATATCTGCAGCTGGAGCTGTCTCTGTCGATCACTGGGCTGGGCGATGAGCAGAACATCAGGGGTATAGAGCGTGGGGTCTGTGGAGGAGACTCCTAACGTCACCATGGTCACTCGGTGATGGATGTCACTCACGTGGCCCTTCTTACTGACCTACAATCACAAGTTTGGGGTTTATTCAGGGACAGTTTCTTCCCAGCTGTTCCCAGGCAACGGGCCCATCCGACCACAACTAGGACAACGGGCGGCGCAGCGGGTAGAGTTACTGGCTTCTTTTTATGCCCCTGTCCCACTTAGGAAACCTGAACGGAAACCTCTGGAGACTTTGCGCCCCACCCAAGGTTTCCGTGCGGTTCCCGGAGGTTTTTGTCAGTCTCCCTACCTGCTTCCACTACCTGCAACCTCCGGCAACCACCTGCAACCTCCGGGAACCACCTGCAACCTCCGGGAACCGCACGAAGACCTTGGGTGGGGCGCAAAGTCTCCAGAGGTTTCCGTTCAGGTTTCCTTAAGTGGGACAGGGGCATTTACAGCACCAGAGACCCGGTTCGAATCCCGACTGCGGGTGCTGTCTCTACGGAGTTTGCACGTTCTCCCCGAGACCCGCGTGGGTTTCCTCCGAGATCTTCAGTTTCCTCCCACACTCCAAACACGTGCAGGTTTGTAGGTTAATTGGCTTGGTGTAAATGTAAAATTGTTCCTGATGTGTGTAGGATAGTGTTAATGTGCGCGGTCTCGGTGGGCCGAAGGGACCGTTTCCGCGCTGTATCTCTAAACTAATCTAAACTAGAGCGCACTCATGAACTACCATCTACCTCATTGGTGACCTTCGGACTATCTTTGATCGGACTTTACTGGCTTTACCTTGTACTAGTGTTATTCCCTTATCATGTATCTGTACACTGCGAATGGCTCATTGTAATCATGTATTGTCTTTCCAACAGAAGCTTTTTTATTATACCTTCTTTTTGTTCAATTTAGAGATACAGCGATGAAACATCCCTCCGACTCTGCACCGACCAGCGATCTACACTAGCACTATCCTATACACTAGGGACAACTCTTTTTAGCCAATTAACCTTTGGAGTGTGGGAGGAAACCAAGAGGAGCTTTATTGTATACAGTTCAGCAAAGTATTACTATATACTGTTTCTTCCCAACTACTAACAGGCAACTGAACCATCCTGTCAAAAACTAGAGAGCGGTCCTGACCTGATATCTACATCATTGGATTACCTCGGATTATCTTTAATCAGACTTTACTGGACTTTATCTTGCGCTAAACATTATTCCCTGTGTCCTGTATCTGTATACTGTGGATGGCTCCGTTGTAATCATGTACAGTCTTTCCGATGACTGGTTAGCACGCAACAAAAAGCTTGTCACCGTACCTCAGTACACATGACCATAAAAGAACTAAAATATAAGCCATATGCAAGGGAAATTCTGGATTAAGTCCAAAGTGTATAGGAATAGGCCGCTGAGGCAAGTCGCCAGGTTTTGATTAAGGACAAGGGTGGCACAGCGGTAGAGTTGCTGAATTACAACACTTACAGCGCCCGAGACCCGGGTTCGATCCTGGCTACGGGTGCTGTCTGTACAGAGTTTGTACATTCTCCCCGTGACCTGCGTGGTTTTCGCCGGGACATTAGGTTTCCTCCCACACTCCAAAGACGTACAGGTTTATAGGTTAATTGACTTGCTATAAACATATAACATTGTCCCTAGTGTGTGTGGGATAGTGTTAAATGTGCGGGCATCACTGGTCGGTGCGGACTCGGTGGGCCGAAGGGCCTGGTTCCGCGCTGTACCTCTGAGCTAAACTAAAAACCTAAGACGACTAAGTTGGAAGATGTTGTTTTTACCTCACCTGTATAAAATTGCTTTCAAAAACAGGCGCAGTCTTAAAGAGGGCGAAATCACCGTTGTACAGGTGCTGCTGCATTTCTCCTGCAAACGAGGCCGGCACCGCTCCAATGTCCTCAAGAAGTTTGTAAAACAAGTAGGATCTGATATCAAGTGTGGCCTTTTCAGAACTTGACAAGATGTTGGCAATTAATACAAATAGGACACGCAATGAATAATTCTTAACCAATGTTATTCAGAGGTTTAGAGCTTTCTAAAACCACGTCTTTGTTCACAAGTATCTGATCATAGCAAAAGGATTTGAGTATAGGAGCAGGGAGGTTCTACTGCAGTTGTACAGGGTCTTGGTGAAACCACACCTGGAGTATTGCGTACAGTTTTGGTCTCCTAATCTGAGGAAAGACATTCTTGCCATAGAGGGAGTACAGAGAAGGTTCGCCAGACTGATTCCTGGGATGTCAGGACTTTCATATGAAGAAAGACTGGATAGACTCGGCTTGTACTCGCTAGAATTTAGAAGATTGAGGGGGGATCTTATAGAAACTTACAAAATTCTTAAGGGGTTGGACAGGCTAGATGCAGGAAGATTATTCCCGATGTTGGGGAAGTCCAGAACCAGGGGTCACAGTTTAAGGATAAGAGGGAAGTCTTTTAGGACTGAGATGAGAAAAACATTTTTCACACAGAGAGTGGTGAATCTGTGGAATTCTCTGCCACAGAAGGTAGTTGAGGCCAGTTCATTGGCTATATTTAAGAGGGAGTTAGATGTGGCCCCTGTGGCTAAAGGGATCAGGGGGTATGGAGAGAAGGCAGGGATGGGATACTGAGTTGGATGATCAGCCATGATCATATTGAATGGCGGTGCAGGCTCGAAGGGCCGAATGGCCTACTCCTGCACCTATTTTCTATGTTTCTATCAAAGCTCCTGGACGTTCTGGTAAAAGGCCATTGACCCCAATCTTTACTCTGTGTCTCTCCATGATAATTATCTGCTCTGCAGATTTACTTCTCTTATCTTAACCCTACAATTAGCGAGAAGTTGAGGAATGGACAGGCGATGTTTCGGGTGGCCACCCTTCCTAATCATCAGTGTGAAGAATGGTCCACACCCAAAATGTGGTTGTCCATTTCCCTCCATAGATGCTGCCTGATCCACCTAGATCCTACAACTGTTTGCTTTCCTCACAAGATTTTAGCATCTCTTGTGCCTCCAGTTCATGGCTATTGCCATAACCCAGGGTCTAAATCCTAGACCCTCTACCCAACAAGTGTTGTCAGCAGAAGGGGCCTCGCCGCCACCTTCTCAAGGACATTGAGGAACTTGCTCGTCAATGTCTCGCCAGTGGGTTAGGTCCTTCCACAGATAACAGAACCTCCCCCCGGGGAAGTGAGCAAACGTCCCACTCTCACCAGATCCGTGGCTCGGTGAGTCTGGACTCGGCTGACTGCTCGGGCATTAAAGTAATGGTTGGATGTAACCGGGAAACCTTCGACTAGAGCGCCTCATTCTTGGGCAAACTTTCTCTCCGCGGCTGAGGTCAGCGGTGAGTCGACTGGCGGTCTGTTCGCGCACAAAGGCTCGCCGTTTGCAGGAGTTCTGTCGCAACCAGAGGCGGGGATACCAACGCTCAGACTCGCCAGCTTGGGAAGTACAACCCAGGGCGGACTGATCCGCCTGGGCGAGGACACACACACACACGGGACAAGGATATGACACCTAAAGTGGGCATCAGAGCGGGGGTATTTATCTGGGTCAACCACAAACATTAAAGAGTCCAGAGTTGATTTATTTGTCATATGTCTTGAAACGCAACAATGCAATTCGTACTTGCAGCCGCACACCAGATCTGTAAACATTGTACACTGTCAACACGTACTGTATATATATGGTAGACAAAAATGCTGGTGAAACTCAGCGGGTGCAGCAGCATCTATGGAGCGAAGGAGATAGGCAACGTTTCGGGGCCGAAACCCTTCTTCAGACTGACTGTATATATATGTGTAAATATCAGTAGGGTAGATAGATAGATACTCAGTAATATATATATATACTTCAAGACTTCAATAGGGTGATTTCACGAAAGGTCACTGGAGCGTAGATCCGCACCCACGTGACCGAAAATGTTAACTAGGGGACAAGCGTCACTTCCGGTACATGTTAGTGAATGGGAAAACACGCACTTTCACACCCGTTAAAAACATCAAAAACGGCCAGGTTTTGAGCTGCAATTAAGTGTACTAGTCGGGGTGACCGTGAGGCACAGCAACCTAAATTTACAGTCCAAAAAAAAGATAGAAACTAAGGTAAATACAAGAGGGAGCTGAAGGGGCAAAAAAGGCGGAAGTGCTAGCGGACTTTTTTCTTGGAGATTTAAAGATCCAAAATATCGGGAATTATCGCGTTTGCTCGCTGCATTTCATCAAAAGTGGCATTATTGACTTTTTTTCTTTATTCATTTGTTATATGAAAAGTTTTAAAAGTTAGAAACCCGTCAGTAAAATTGCAAAATCGCCCATGGTTCTCGGGTGGGTTTTAACATGCAAAATGAACACGCTTCTGAAGCTCCATTTACCATTTAAATAATCGTAAGCTTGCATCTCAGTAAAATTGATTTCCAAACGCATTGAGAGCTTACGATTATTTAAATGTTAATAATAATAATAAATACTTTATTGATCCCCTCAGGGAAATTCAGAGGTAAATGTAGCTTCAGAAGCGTGTTCATTTTGCATGTTAAAACCCACCCGAGAACCATGGGCGATTTTGCAATTTTACTGACGGGTTTCTAACTTTTAAAACTTTTCATATAACAAATGAATAAAGATAAAAAAGTCAATAATGCCACTTTTGATGAAATGCAGCGAGCAAACGCGATAATTCCCGATATTTTGGATCTTTAAATCTCCAAGAAAAAAGTCCGCTAGCACTTCCGCTGTATTTACACCTTCAGCTCGCTCTTGTATTTACCTTAGTTTCTATCTTTTTTTGGGACTGTAAATTTAGGTAGCTGTTCCTCACAGTCACCCCGACCGGCTCCATAAATTGCAGCTCAAAAACGGGCCGTTTTCGATGTTTTTAACGGGTGTGAAAGTGCTTGCTGCAGCACAACAGAATATTGTCGGCATAAATACAGAACAGATAAGTGTGTCCATATACCATATGGGATGGAGTGTTTCAGTTATTAAGAGTGATGGAATAGACTGGCTATATTTTTCTTGGAGCAAGTCGGGCTTAGAGGGGATCCGATATAGTTGTGCAAAATTATGAGGGGCATTGGATACGTTAGATGTTCGAAATGTTTTCTTATAGCAGTGACATCTAAATCTGGAAGGTACACAAAAATGCTGGAGAAACTCAGCGGGTGCAGCAGCATCTATGGAGCGAAGGAAATAGGCAACGTTTCGGGCCAAAACCCTTCTTCAGTCTTCAGATCTAGGTCCAGGGAAAGCAGTAAATGGTTTAGAATCTGAGGAAGATTTTTTTTAACCCAGAGTAAGGTTGGAATCTTGATGCAGAAGCTAAGAAGGCGGTGGAGGCAGAAACTCTCAAATGTTTACTACATTTCCGGACGAAATGTGCAAGAAGGAACTGCAGATGCACCGAAGCTTGACGCAAAATGCTGGAGTAACTCAGCGGGACAGGCATCATCTCTGGAGGGAAGGAATGGGTGACGTTTTGGCTCTTCTTGACCCTCCTACATTTGTAGCTGTGCACTTGAATTACAAAGGCACAGATGGCTACAGGCCAAAATACAGCATGAAACAGGCCCTTCAGCCCATTGAGTCCACACTGACCATACACTAGCACCATCCCGCACACAAGGGACAATCTCCAATTTTTGACCAAGGCCAAATGAACCTTACAAATTCCTGTACGCCTTTGGAATATGAGAGGAAATCGGAGCACCCATGGAAAACGCACGCAGTCACGGGGACTTGGTTTTCTTGCCATTGGAATGAGTTGAGTGATTTGTGAAGGACCGTGTGCTTCTTGGAGTGCAACATCAAGTACACGTTAAACAGACACACGCACAGGCGTCTTCGTTCTGTGAGCTGCAAAGCCAGGAAGTCACCTGAAACATAGAAACATAGAAAATAGGTGGAGTAGGCCATTCGAGCCCTTCGAGCCTGCACCTTCAATGTGATCATGGCTGATCATCCAACTCAGTATCCCATCCCTGCCTTCTCTCCATACCCCCTGATCCCTTTAGCCACAAGGGCCACATCTAACTCCCTCTTAAATATAGCCAATGAACTGGCCTCAACTACCTTCTGTGGCAGAGAATTCCACAGATTCACCACTCTCTGTGTAAAAAATGATTTTCTCATCTCGGTCCTAAAAGACTTCCCTCTTATCCTTAAACTGTGACCCCTAGTTCTGGACTTCCCCAACATCGGGAACAATCTTCCTGCATCTAGCCTGTCCAACCCCTTAAGAATTTTGTAAGTTTCTATAAGATCCCCCCTCAATCTTCTAAATTCTAGCGTGTACAAGCCGAGTCTATCCAGTCTTTCTTCATATGAAAGTCCTGCCATCTCAGGAATCAGTCTGGTGAACCTTCTCTGTACTCCCTCTATGGCAAGAATGTCTTTCCTCAGATTAGGAGACCAAAACTGTACGCAATACTCCAGTACGCAATAAGCAATTATGGACTGAGAGTCCATAAAAACAACAGAACGTAGACCATCATCTTCGACCTTGAGGGATATTCACGACAAGTGTTGTTACTGCTCATTCCTCACTGGGTGAGTCTAATATAATCAACATTTCATTCTGCTGCAAGATGAATTGTAATCTTGTGTGCAGATGCTATGATATAGGGTAAGGTTTCTATATGCAATGAAAATCTATCTGTAATACAATTATCTGTGACAAATGTATTTAACTATCGTTCAGATTTAGAATTTAGTAATCAAGAAGCAAAGTAGATGCTGTAAAACTGTAGTGAATTACAACCTCAGTTTTAAGGAGGCAGAGCATCTATTGTTGAATACATACCTGAGGCTTGAACATTCGAGCACAGGAATAGGTATGTGTTGACCATGATGCCAAACTAATCCCATCTGCCTGCACATGGTCTATATTCCTCCATTTTGCTTGCTGTTGTATCTGCTTCCACTACTTCCCTGCAGCCCGTTCCGGACACCTACAACTCTGTGTAAAGCACCTGCCTTGCAAATCTCCTTTAAACATTCCTCATTGCAACCTGAAGCTATCTTGAGGGAAGAAGATAGACACAAAAAGCTGGAGTAACTCAACGATTCAGGTAGCATCTCTGGAGCAAAAGGAATAGGTGACGTTTCGGGCCGAGACCCTTCTTCAGACTCTATCTTGATGGATCTGTATTCATAAGTTCATAAATTATAGGAGAAGAATCAGGCCATTGGCTCATCAAGTCTACTCCACCATTCAGTCATGGCTGATCTATCTTCCCTTCTCAACTCCATTTTCCTGCCTTTTCCCCATAACCGTTGACACCCTTACTAATTAAGAATCTGTCAATTTTTGCCTTAAAAATACTCATGACATGGCCTCCACAGCTTTCTGTGGTAATGAATTCCAGATTCACCATCGTCTGACTAAAGAAATTCTTCATCTCCTTTCTGTATGTCCTTTTATTCTGAAGCTATGGCCTCTGGTTCTAGATTCTCCCTCTAGTGGAAACATCCTTTCCACAGGCCTTTCACTATTCTGTAAGTTTCAATGAGGGTGCCCCTCATCCTTCGAAACTCTAGTGGGCACGGGCACAGGCTCAGCGCCGTCAAACGTTCATCAGATATTAACTCAATCATCCCTGGGATCATTCTCGTAAACCTCCTCTGGATCCTCTCCAACGCCAGCACATCCTTCACCAGATATGGGGCTCTATTATTGTTGTAGTAGCCATTTAGCTTAACTCAGTATATTACAAGCATATCAAGTTACCTTTCATTTTGTCTGCCCATGTCATTTTGTGGGTGGGATGTATACATAGTCTGGGGCGTGGTTTTGGCTAGAGGATCCTGACTTAGACCCCAGATGGTTAGTTCAGTTTGGTGAAGGCCATGGAAGAGACACAGTTTTCGACCACGTCCATGACCAGGAGGTAAGAGCATAATTGATATATTTGTTGTCAGATGATGTGCTTTTACGAGAAGAAGTTTTATGAATTATCTTACTGCTTTGTACTACAATAAAGAAACTATTAATTAAGAGACTGTTTCTGGAATATTAATCTTTCGACTGCTTGGAATGTCTCGTGGAGAGCTCGTGGGATGTGTACACAGAAAACAGAAAATAGGTGCAGGAGGAGGCCATTCGGCCCTTCGAGTCAGCACCGCCATTCATTGTGATCATGGCTGATTGTCCCCAATCAATAACCCGTGCCTGCCTTCTCCCCATATCCCTTGACTCCACCAGCCCCTAGAGCTCTATCTAACTCTCTCTTAAATCCATCCAGTGATTTGGCCTCCACTGCCCTCTGTGGCAGGGAATTCCACAAATTCACAACTCTCTGGGTGAAAATGTTTTTTCTCACCTCAGTCCTAAATGGCCTCCCCTTTATTCTATGTAACGATACTTATCTAACCATGACCAGCACATTAGTGACTATCGGGGACTAAAACCTTGAGACGTCGTAAAGACTGTCACTACATTAGATCTGGTTTAATCTTACACTAACTGGGATCCAAAATATACCGTTCGTAACAGAATTATCGTTTTGTCTAGCCTACTTTAATGCAACTTATTAAGTCCTATGCATATTCAACATGGTCAAATTAAAATCTACTTTAAATCTTTGTAATTTGCATCTGCACATAGGTTTAGAACCCACCACTGTGATCATCGCAAGTGAACACTTAAAAGACTGCGTGTAGGAAGGAACTGCAAATGCTGATTTAAACCAAAGATAGGCACAAAATACTGGAATAACTCAGCGGGACAGGCAGCATCTCTGGAGGAAAGGAATGGGTGACTTTTCGGGTCGAAACCCTTCTTCAGTGCACTTAATTCCTCTTATTGTATTAAGGCATTATTCCAATTGAAATGTCTGAAAATGTGGAATTGCCTCTCAAACATTATAAACGCTCATTGTTGACACCAGTCTGAGTTACATGTGAATAAATATCAATGGTAATGATAGCATTATTAAAGATATATAAACTTTTTAACATCTACAAAATAGGGATAAGATTTAGATTGCATTTCACAAATGATATTGAGATGGCTAAATATTATTCTACGGATGAACCAAGTAGTTTGTATTTGAAAATGTCTTCAACACTTGGCGATTCTCAGATTGTGTGAATATTTGCACAATCTGCTGAATGAAAACTGGCTTTAATCTCTGTCTACTCTTCATTCCAGTTGCTGGTGTCATCAGAATGGTCAACAGCAACAAGTCTCACTAAATAAAAAAAAGTATCTGTGTTTCCCTTGTATTCCCACTGGGATTCCACATAATCCTATTTTCTAAATATTCATTTGACCACAGTTCCCACTTTAGGAGGGCCTGGCTCCTGTTGGATATAGGCTCCTTTACATTGCCAAGTAATCATATGTCACACAAACGACCATGAAGTTCACCCATGCTATAGGGCGGTGTTGTATAAGTATTCCTAGTAAATCATCTGCATTTAAATTTGCCGTATGTGAACCCTTGACAAAAATTGACATTTGTTGTTTCTTTCACACTTAGTTTCTCACATAATCTCTGTAAGTAAATTTTTATTCCTTATCTCAAATACTTTAGTAGTGATTTGTGAACTCTATGGGGGGGGGGGAGGGGGTGTCTTAATTTAATCGTGGGAGCATTAAAAAAACTGCCATTATGGATAATCCTTTGCTCTCAAAATCTGATTTCCAGTTTGTCCTTAATAAGAGCTAGGTTAAGCTCAGATAACTCAGCATAGATGTGAGGCTAGAAAGATTTTATATAGGATAAAATTACAGCTTTATGAGTTAATCACAATGTTCGAATCAAATGCTGTTTAATTCTGTACTTTACATAAAATACATAAAAGCACCTTTTTCTTTCTAATTAATCATAGCTCCTGTAAAAAGGCGATCATGTTTCCCCCAATATTTGTTCCAACCTTTGGGAATGATTAGCAGTTTTCTACTGCATAAAGTCAGACACATTATATGATAAAACATTTATTAGATTCCTGAGGGCACTTTGCTTTACTATTTTTTAATTAGAAAGTCCGTCAGTAGTGGGACAGTGGCTTACAATTACATTATCTGAATCATACAAAAATGTTTTGTTCAGACATAACCATCAGCTTTAAGTTATTTTATTCCTGTTTACAAAACTGAATATAATGAATGTAGGTAGAAAATGGGTTTGGATTCACATTTTGCATTCACGGAGCAAAAACGTTTATTTAACAGGTATTTACACGAGAACAATTTACAATTAATCAATCATTGACATTTTCTTTCCAGTAAATTGTTTGAAAGCCAGCTGCCACAAAGTAAACAAACGTTATCAGTACCTAGAGGCATCCGATGTGACTTGACTTTGTTAAGAGAAGGTTGAATACTGCAATGACATTACATAAAAAATATTTCCAGCCTAAAGTCAGATATTAATTTTTAATTGTGCTGTAACACTACTGATTATGGTAAAGGATTCTGCCTATGTGTTACTTCCGATGAAATCTTCAATATTGTCCAGAATTGTTTGCGCTAATCTTAGAACCTCTTGCTCATGACCCGACTTGAAATGATCATTCGGGACAAGGGGCTGTATGTGATAGTTGGGATATTGAGTCTTCTTGCTATCTACTCCATGTTCTTTGAGTTTATTCACCAAGCTCCCCAGCTCTGATAGTTTTGCACCATACTTTGATACCTGTTTGGCAAGGAAAGTGATGCTCTGGTCACTGACACATTTTCCGCTTTTCTTGTACTCTGCAGCAATTAAAGCTTTTTCAACAGCTTGATGAATTTTAAAATACAACCATTCGATGGCAGTACAGTCTTGGCCGGCAGAGCCCAGGTCATTGAAAGCTGCTCGGAGATCACATTTTGCTTGTCTAAGCCATCTTTCAGCCTCTTCTGGATTGGGCTGGTTTTTGTTTGGGAATGACCAGAATTCACTGGCAGATTGACTTTTTTTCTGCTGTGGTGGTCTCTGCTTATGTCTTGATGCCTCACTATTCCATTGATTGAAAAATGAAGAAAAATCTTCCTCTTTTCTGGAAAAGGAGTTTTTGTAATTTGATGAGGTGCTTCCACTCTCCGCTCCGATTATGTCCAGCTGCTTCACTTTCTCTTGAATAAAGTGACACAGCTTTGTCGTTACTTCCACATTGCTTGGGTTTTTGTCTGGATGCCACTTCAGATACAGGCGACGAATTGCTTTCTGTCTCTCATCCTTAGGAAGATTTCTAACTTCCTTTAGATATTCCTGAATTTCTTTCTTAATGCTGTCCAATGACTCAAATTTCTGGCTGGATGTTTGCAGTTTATCTTTTGATGTATCCAATACAACAGCTTTCTGGCATATTTCTTCGGGCATCTTATGTTGACCAAATTTGTACAAATCCAGATGGTTGACAGTGATGAAGATATCTATAGCTATCTTTATCTTACACTTTTCTATCCTTATATCTTTGGTAAACTTATCTGTTTTGAAACACTCAATAAAAATGGCATATACATAATCATTTGCAGAGGGGTCCTTGTAAGCTATATATTCACCAGGTTTGAAATTATGTGCAATATCCATTTCCAATGTGTGAATCAGTTCTTCTGGAATGGGATCTCCAGGGCTAGGCTGGTTCGTCGGCATCTGGACTTTTAACTTACGAGTGAGGATGCCTTTGTCTTCCAACACTTTCTGTATGTCATGTGGATTTTCACAGCTGAGCATCAGCACCAGAATTAACAGTGAATCTTTGTTTAAGGCATTCTTCAACAGTGAATTGAGCTCAGTCGCCAAAGAATGTATGATGACAGTTCTCATACTGAATGGTACATTATCTCTGTGTTCTAGGTACACCACACCAGTACCTGTAATGCTTATCTTGGTGTAGACTTGTTTCTCGATGCTGGTGTTAATCAGCTGTTCTGACCCTAAGCAAAGAATTGTTTCCAGTTTTTCGCAGCAAATAATTTGTATTTTAGAAAATACATTTTCACAATCACGCTGATTGTCACTCACAGGCAGCTCTCCACAGCACTGAGCCTTTAACAAGCTCACTAACCCACCTCTAAAATTAGAGGACACAAGAAGCTTGTAGAAATCATTCCTGAACATGCAATCATCTCCATATGGACAAAGGCACAGAACCGATTCATTGAGAATTTCCTCTGTTAACTGTGAAAGCATCTTTGGACGAATTTCTTCAGGTAGAAATTGTAAAAGATTTATCTGCTTGTAAGGATCAGAACTCAAATGACATTCGCCCAGATCGAGAAGAAAATTAAACTTTCCTTTTAACACACTGACATCTATTCTGGAACCTGTACTAATTCTATCATTGAAACATAGTGTATTGGATGGGTACATAATACCATCACTTGCTGGGAGATGCAGTGGCTTTAATTTTTCGACTGTCCGTTCCTCTGTTCTAGATTCCAAAAGTGTAAACAGATGATACAAGGTTCGCTTCACAGTTATCATTTGGTTTGGATTTAAGCTAATCACTTTGCTGGAATCTTCATAAAGAGATATGAGTATCTGAACAAGATGAGAAGCTGATGGCTCCAGGGCAACACCCAACTTCTGGAAGAACTCATGGTATGGAGCTAGCACTGGAGGGAGCCGATATAAATAAGGATGAAACTCATCATAATTTTGTAATGAGAACACCACCTGGCTGATCTTTATCAGCAGAGTGTCTTCTTCTACAAGAACAATTGGAAGATCAGCAAGAGACAGCACATCAAATGAATGATTTTGAAGGAAGCTATACGCAGTCTGAAGCACTTTGGATCTGGTTTTTAAGGCACTGTGATCTTTACAGGCAGCAAAGCAAATTTTCCTAAGGTTTGCTATGACTATTGTTTCTGGAGGAACAAAAAGAGCACCAACAGCTTTTAACCTACTCATATTTCTTGACAGTGCACACTTTGATGGCAAAATAGGCATGGAAGTCCAAACCAAGTCCTCGTCTTCCTCCCGCTGTTTCACCAATGAGTTCTTCAATGGAACAAAACTCCTCCCTTCTGCATAAGGTGGATGTAAGCTACGTAAAAACTCTTGAACTTTGTGTGGATAAACAAATTTAATATCTGCCACTTTTTCATAAAAATCCTTTTGAAGGTTCTCCTCTTCTACATTACAGAAGTATGTGAGCAAAGCATCACTTTTTTCAATTAGTTCTTTCAAAGGAGCATGCATATTCACCTCTTCTGAAACTTGCAATGCAAAAGCGATAAAATCATCAGAAGAAACAGAGCGCTTAATTCCCAGATCCTTCAGCAATTTGATTAAATTGGAATCATCATAATAGCAACCCATACTTTTAAAAAAACTATCAGGAACAAACTTTTCTGTTGTAATCATAATTTTAAATAAGGGTTCTTTCTTCTCATAGAAATATGACACTTTTTGAAATATTCCATTCTTGGCTTTGATCAGTTTTATGCTTTTGAGATTAGACACAATTTTTTCTTTTTTCTTTTCATAATCTGTATTATAACAGCAGATTATATTATACAAGAAACGTAAGACATCCAGCTTTTGATCATTAAATATTTGTTCAATGTTAGGAATGATGTAATCCATAAAAAATTGTAAATCGTCAATTATATGAATTCCCAAATCTTCTGACACCTCAGTATTTATCCTTGTTTTTTTCAAAAATACAGACGAGCTGTCCAATTTATATAAATGTGGAAATGTATTGATGAATTGAGTATTTAGAATGTAAATCATATTGTACATCTCAATACTTTCAAAACTCCCTTCCATTGTTTCATAAAGTGGAAGAGTTTTTAGCTGATCCTGGTATTTATGTCGATCATCACTTGATTCCATTCCAGAGTGAAGGAATCTCAATATAGTTTCAATTTCCCACTCACTTAAATTATTCCAGCTTAATTTTGTCAACCGCAGATGTTGTAAAATGGAGGCTTTGTCATCAGTTCTTAAAGAATGAGGTCTAATGCAATTAAATAGTACTTTCATGGAAAAGTAATCTGCAGAGATTTTAGCAAAACCAAGCTTTAGCAGAATTTGTGCTATGGTGGTTTGAGTCATTTCACAGATAACACTATTTAACGATCCCATGGGTGCGAGTAGACACTGGCCTTGATAAAGTGGACATACTACAGGCAATATTGCAAGATCTGAGAATATTAATTTGAGATTATCAAATGTGTTCTCATTGTCATTATCACATTTTACATGGCCCTCAAAATACCTCCACAGTTTCTTCAGCCATTCTGTATATTGTTCATTTTCAGTGACGTTTATCCATAAGTGTGGATCAGTAGACTTAATTTGAAATCTACATCCAAGTTTGTTTCGGATGAACTGTTCTGACCTTGAAATTGTGAAATCTTCCAAAATAAGAGCTGCCATGAGAAGATCTTTATATTTTTTGTTGACATCATAGTTTGCAAAATGTGCCAGGGATTCTGGAAATAAATCGTGGAATTTAGTGATATATTTTGGAGTGGCTCGTTTAAATTTTCCCAGCATATTGTCTTGCGTGACTAACAGAGGTAAATGATTTAGAGCATTATAATTTCCTTCCTTGACATCAGAGAGACAGTAGTCTAAAAGAGCCATGCATCTGCTACCATCTTTAATCAAGGATTCACTGAGTGGGAGGGGATAGTTGCCATTTGTTGACTCTGTGTTGTTCAGTGGATGGATTAGAAGAAACTTCCTGACTGTTCCAGGGTTTAAAACAGTGATATCCAAACAAGCTCTTTCTAAAGCTTTCAAAACTTTGGACATATAGATAGACTGTAAGACTAAATTCATACCAATATCTTCTAAAATTTCAGTCAGTTTTCCTGTTATGTGAGTAGTCACAAAGTGAGGAACTTCGTCTTTTTTCTCCTTGTTCAAACTGGACCAAGAAATATGAATAGCTTTCTTCTCATTGCACAATATACTGCTTTCGTGTTTGACCACCGGGATCAGACACAGGCCCTTTTGATGTATGCATTTGTAAACCTGATTTATCATTAATTGCCATTCCTGAGGAACTTCTTCAGAGACATGAGGGAAGAACCAGAGATAACTGGGTTCAACAATGTTTCTGCATAATTCCAAACTGTTAAATTTGAGTGGGCCTGCTTTATTACCAGGTAAATGTGTCCGAATGTAATCAAGTAAATCTGCATACAAAGGTGCAATCAGATGTAATTTTAAAAAGTTGTTCCATTTCATCTTTCCGCTTTGGCCATCCTGTTTCCAAAGGTCTCGCCTGGCAAAGTCAACAGCAAAGTTTCCATTGATGTGTACAGGCAGCCCAGTTTCTATCGGCAAAGGCAAGAAGCAAAAGGCTTTACCTTGAAAACTGCTGCAGTTAATACAGGCAGCAACAGAACCCCGGGGCAAAAATGTCTGACCCAGGTTGGAATAAAGGTTCTGCACTGTCTCAGTAACTTCTGCTTCATGAACACCCACTTTATTTGCCAAAATCCATCTGGTCGGATTTTTGATAGAAGAACGAATCTCCATTTCATATGTTACGTGAGGAAATTCTTCTTTAGATGCTATAGCTTTTGAAGTTGAATACTTCTGTATATAATTCTTCAGCTGCTCCTGTTTGTTAATGCTTTCTTGTGATATTTCTATTACTGCAGTAAATATTTCATGTATTTCACTTGTTTTTTTGTCCACTTTGTGGAAACCAATTTTCTTGATATTATTTAAAAACAAAAGGAGACTATCACAATCTGCTTTCAACAATTCCAGCAATTCGAGAATGACATCCTTTGTGACTGCTTGCTTTGAGATATCTGATTTTTCAGCCATTTCTGCTGTTCTCAATGGCAATCGGAACATGGTACCCAATTCAAGCTTGAAGAAGGTAGGAAGAAAAGTAGTGTAAACATCCTCAAAAGTAGTTTTAAATTTCTGGTTGACTGTAAACATTCCTCCTGGAGAATGTGGCTTTGCTGTGGCAAGCACAGCTAAATGAGGATCAAAGATGCACAGCATTCTGTCACCTGACAGAAAAGAGGGGCAGTCTGTCAAGTGATACACTGAATTAAAACCAAGCCCATACTTTCCAGTTTTCTCTGGACTATTGCGTTTGCCTCCTTCCCCAAGTTGTTGTATACCTTCAACGTCCTTATCTGTGAATTTTTTGTTGTTGTAAACACACAATGCTGGTCCCTGAAGTGTATTCCATTCCTCACCAAAGGTTTTTGTGCTGCCATGTTTTCTGGGATCCCAAATAAAATGGATTTCCGAGGCTTCAGCATCATCTGCATTCTGAATTAATTCCTTTAGTATATCTTTCTTGGATGGATAAGCTTTTATGATATTTTTTAAACGAACTGTTAATTTTTCCTGTTGGCCAAATTCCTGTGCCCATAAGGACAAATCTTTGACTTGCAGATTTTTCATTGCCTTGTCTTTAGTTGTCTGAACAAGGAAGCGGACAGCTGTTTCTCTAGCTATCTGATTATGGCAGAGATTGACATCGTCTCCTACAACAAGCCATGGTGTGTCATTGTATTGTAAAGTTTGAGCAGAATGTAGGATGCAGTGTTGATTGGGTAGGAGAACATTCTGCAAGATTTCCTCCTGTTCGGAAGCCTCAGTGAATCCTGTTGTAACAATTCTAAGACACACAGCAAGATCGCTGTCAGAGAGCCTTGTTCCATTGTATTTCTCCGACATTCCTGTCAGGACAGAGATGTAATCTTGTAGTTTAAATTGTTCTTTGATCTCGAGGCATTTCCACAATTCGTCACACTCTATATATTCTTTGGGAAGTTCATATAGGTATGGAGCAGCATCAAATGAAACCTTCCGTGCAACCAGGTTCACCGAGATAAACTGTCCATGTACTAAAATAAAAGGGAATTCTTGAGGAGCACTTAAGATCAGCTTTTTTGATTCTGGATCTCCCTTTAATTGTTTAGTCAAGTAGATGTAACATTCTTTAGTTAATCTCTTCAGATCACTCATTGCCAAATTTTTAAACATAGACGCCTGCTTCAGTTGTTTCAACACAATCTCAACAGGTGGTTGTTTGTTTAAACTTAGAAGAAAAATGGCTTCTGTAGACAGTTTGATCCCTTTCAACAGCTCTTTGTCTAAAACCATTTCTGTCATATTTACCAGTGCATAGTATTTGCAACTGTATACATCCTTTGCTTTCATTAAAACAACAGTATCTAAAGTACTATTTTTTTCCTGACTAAATGGGAGAAAAGCAGGGAGGAATGGAACATTTTGTAAAATTTCCTGGTCACAACTGTTGACTTCATCAAAATCTTTGAGCAATTCCAAAATATGACGAACTCTTTGATATGCTTTGTTCTTATCAAGGGGCCATATTTGTGCAATTGTCTCCGCTCTGTTAATTAAATCAAGAAAAGCAATTTTATCTTTTACCATCCCAAGAATTTCAAATCTTAACAGTCTCTCAGGATGGAGAAAATCCTTAGCAGTTCCAAAGGGGAATCGCCCTTCTTCTTCATCATAAAGACAAGCAACTTTGCCTTCTGGATGTACAAGATGTTTAATGTATTGGAGATCTCTCTTTCCACTAGATGGAATGCATGGTTTTGTCACTAACATTTCATCAATAAATGAATCTCTCATATCAATTGCATAAATAATAAAATCATTCCTAATCTTGTGATTTATATCCTTTAAGTTCTGAAATATAATTTCCTTGTAAAATGATTCCCAAATATATGTGTTTTGCTCAATCAAATGGCCACATCCACTGGCAACGAAGCCCTGCTTAACCCATTCTGGTAAATTAACTGAAATTAAGGGCTTTGATAGGTATTTGGAAAATTCACTCATTGCAGCCCCTCCAATTTTTTTGCATTCAATGATTGAAGAATCCAAAAATCGAGCATGGTTTATTGGACACCAGTCTTTTCCATTGCTAAATGCTTTCACTCGAACACCATTAATTCCATGTGCAATTGCTCTGTAGAAATTATCCACAATAACTCTAAACTGTTTATCCACATTTTTCATATTAGGCCAAAATGTGAAATAATCATAATTTTCAAATTCTCCTTTTTGAGACATTTGCTGCATAAGTGAAATAGATGTGATGTAAGCTGCAGAAACAGCATCTTCCAATAGGGCTTGATTCCAATCTCCCTTTGGTCCAGAGCTCCAAAGATTCTTCCTATTTGAGGTTACAGCAAAAGATCCATTAATGTGAATGGGAAGACCACACTGAAGAGAAAGTGGCAGAAAACAAAACACCTGTCCCACATGGGATTCTGTGTTTGGAGTCCAGTGTCCAGTTTCTTTCTTCTTTTTGAGTGGAATAGCCACACTTCCAAGAGGAGGGGCAAAATAAGCATTTGCCGCTTTACTGCATGCAATCTGCAAGGCCTTAGCCATTCCAAAACATGAATGAACCAACCAATACTTTACATGACTGGGATTATCGATTGTTTCTTCTGTAATCTGTATGATAGTTGAGATCCTCAGATTTCTGATTTTTTTAGAGAATTTATTTGTGCTCTCCAATATGTTCACAGCATTTTCTTGCATTTTCTTTAGTGGGAAATTATCTGCCATTTCAATGATGTTAATTATTTGCCTTTCCATTTTGAAAACAGAGATTAGCTGGTTTTCGTGAGATGTGTGCTCGTTAATAAATTTCAGTGAAACCTTTCTCACGTTCTTTAAGAATATGATGAGATCTTTTGATGTCTGTTTGAAACTATCCACCAAAGTCATGATGTGTTTCTGATTATAATACTTGTTGGAGATCCCGGATACTGCAGCCTCCTCTGGAGTCCTGAAGGGTAACTTAATGAGAGTCCCATCATAATAGAAATTTTCTCCAGTGGAAATTTTAAAATTACATCCAAATATTCCATTGTAGGGGTTAAACTGTCCAGGGAATTTTTGAATTAATCGTTTATGCTCAAAAAGATCTAGTTTTATTCCAGGGTTCGATACAGAATGAATATATTTCTTGAGATGGGTAACGTTTGGATCGAATATAAGTAAATATTTTCCACTGAGGATCGATGGTACATCGGTTATGTGATAAACTGAATTAAATCCAAGTCCAAATTTACCAATCTTATCAACTTGGTTTTCTTTCGAAGCTGTTCCAATTCTAGTTATATTGTGGAAATCTTCATCAGTGAAACACTCATTGTTGTATGACCAGAGTGCTGGTCCATGGCATGAAGCCATACCAGGATCAATTAGACTTTCTGGTGAATCTTTGTGTTGTCTCATGTCTACTAGGAAACTACAAAGCGCAGAACCAGCATCTTCAGCATTCTGAAGCAGCTCTTTGAAGAGATCATGTTCCTGATCATATTCTTTCAAAATGTTCTTAATTCTCAGTACAATGGGCTCCACCTGGCCATATTGCTCAATTCCAATTAATTCAGAATGCTGCATCTTGCTGCTTAAAGGGGGCACATTAAGCCACTCAATAATGGCAACGCTTATTTCTTTATGAAGAATATGAATATTTTCTTCACATTTATTAAATGCCTCCAATGCTCCCTTATCTAAATCACATAAAACAGCCTTGGAACATGGTGTCAAGCAGAATCCACCCTGGGTGCCTTTCCACACAGGCACGGGAAGGTCATTATTTGGTGGTATGTTATTTCTACGCATCCAATCTAATATGGAAATAATAGTCCTCAATTCATTTGGGTTACCATAGCCAGCATTCGTTTTATCTGTATTATCTCTTATCTGATAAAGTATTTGAATAACTTCACGGTTGCTGTAGCCAGTTTTCACCCCACATTCAAGTAGTAACTCTCTGTACTGAGATATTTCCTTTGGGATTTTCCTGACATAACCACTGAGATCCAAATCCTCAGGATAGGAGAAAACAATATTTTGAGGGTGTGCAAACCCAGCCCCATTCCATACCCATGGCTGTTCGAAAGCCAAGAGGAGTGACTTAAATTGGCCAAGGTTTTTTTGCATGTAATCATATATGGTTTGCAAATCCACCAGGAAATTGTGCTGAGTGTTGCTGATGTTGGACATCTGGTCAACTATTATTAGGAAATGTTCAACTACCTTCCCAGCTGGTGGTAAGTTCAGCAGTCCCAAGATTTTGCCTGCCTTCTCTGTAAACTTGTCAGTAAGTGGCATCACTAGCCCAACGAGGTTAGCATACCTTGAATCTCTTACATCTTCAAGTTTATTAAAATCAATCTTTTCTTTCTTATGTTCTGTCAATGCTTTTTGGCGACTGTTACAGGGCACCCACTGCAAAGAACATAATTGTTCCACAGTTTGATAAGAACTGATCGCCAAAACTGAAGTTGTATTGCACAATTTAATCAAAGCTTCTGCTTTTTTACAAAGACCGTCAATGTCACTGGTATGGTTGTGTTGTTTATCTATCAATTGCGCAACCTTTAAAAGGTCATCTGGTGAAATATTGTCTTCTTTTGACTTCAGCCCAAGTTTTTGCAAAGTCTGTAAACTTTTCTCATCCTTACAATAAAGTGGAGGGGGAAACAAGTGCTGATATTCTGGCTGAAAGAGATGCTGAAAAGCCTCATTATTTGGATCAAATAAAGTAGAAGCTTCGACAACCTTGTCCTTTGAAGTTAAAAATCGAAGTGCTTTGCACCTATTGAATAATTCTGGCTTCTGTTTAAAAAGTACCTCACTATTTTTTAGAATCCAGAGCATCACCTTTTCAATTTGTTCAGGCTCATACTTTTGGGTCTCTATTCCCTTCATCATAAGCAAAGCAACATCTGCTGCTGTCATTAACTTTCCTTTCATCAGCAGCAGTTTCTTGTCATTTTCATCAACACATTTAAGTACAGTTTCTGGTAGAGGCACATCATCTGGGATCTCAGGATACACATCATTACTCAGGGCTCCGTGTGTTCCAGCTGTGATAAGTCCTTTACT
The DNA here is from genome assembly GCF_010909765.2 of Amblyraja radiata. Classification (NCBI taxonomy): domain Eukaryota; kingdom Metazoa; phylum Chordata; class Chondrichthyes; order Rajiformes; family Rajidae; genus Amblyraja; species Amblyraja radiata. The sequence continues at coordinate 7,047,932 of NC_045993.1, read as the reverse complement.
TGTAGGCCGAAGGGAAGTCATCTGGTGAAAGATTGGTAACTTGAATAACATATTTATCTCATCCGTCTCAAAAATGGATGCTTCAGCAAGAAAACCTCTCAAAGATCTTCTGTCGTCAATTGACATACTACCAATCTCTTTTACTACTCGATCACAACCCAGATTCAAAAATACTTTTAAAACATTATTTGGATTGGGTGAAAATACATACTCAGATAACTGCTGATGCTTTAGAAATTCGTCACAGTCTTGAACAATACTGCCTCCAACTCTCGTAATTATACTTGCAATTGTATCTGGTAAATTGTAACCATTTTGCATTCGAAAAATTGTCGTAATGTTCTTCGATAAATGTGCGAGTTGGATACTGTTCACACAATCTTTAAGTGAGTTGAGTGGTATGAGTGGTAACCCTTCAAATTTCTCTAGCGTTTTACAATTGTTATTCAGGAAATCCCAAAATCCTGAAAGCCAGTGCACTGGAGGGTGCTGTCTATTTATGAGATCCCATGTTACATGACCAAGTGTTTTAGTCCAGTCTTCAGGAAGAGCTTTTCGAATGTACTCCCTCACAGCATTCACATTCAAGCAGATGACATTTGCAAATATTTCTGGAAAAAGAACAGAACAAAGAATTTCCAGTGTAAGGTTCCTAATATCATTAATAAACTTTAACACTTTCAATTAATCAATGGATTGAACATCACAAATAGCAATAAAAGAATGAAATCTGGTAATTTAACTTGCTCCTTCATTCATCAAGTTCATAGCCCATTTTCTACTTCAATTACATTTTGCAGTGGGATTCCCATATCCCTCGATTTTATTGATTTCTATTTTGAATGATTATGTCTGAACTTCGACAGGCCTCCAGGATAGAGAATTTTAAAGACTCACCTCCCTCTAATTGAAGACATTTCTCCTTATCTGTTCTAAAAAGCCAACCCCTTAGTTTAAAGTAGAAACAAAGAACTCCAGATGCTGGATGGAAGTTTCAATTACAAAATAAATATTTAATAGATTAAACAAATAGGGAAAATAGTGGCAAGTCAACTCCAAAGTAGGCAAGTGATGGGGATCCACCTTGTAGTAAACAAAAAAACACTGTAGTCGTGAATGCTTTCTAAATGGTGAAAAGGTTCAAGCAGTTGAAGTCCATATATTCATAGCATAGTGACAAAATGTAAGGAGACTATTCGACTTTCAAGTTCATACGGGCAGTTTGCACAGCAGTATAGCTAATCATGCTCCTCCAAGCTGCCTTTTTCCCCATACTTATCTTCTTTTCTTTACAAGCATTCTATCTCCATTATTTAAACTGTCATAACTACCCACTGCTCGTGCAAATTTAACGCCCTGGTTTAACTTGGTTAGCCTATGTTTTATATATTGGCAGGTGGCTGAATTTCTGATCTATGAACTGTTTGGGTTATGGACAGTTTTCAGGAATGGAATATTGTAACCTGGGAAGGACTTGTAAAGAATCATTTTTGTGTGCAGTGCATGTTATAATCTGGAATGCACTGCCTGTAAAGATGGTGGAAGAACTCTTTAATTAGTTTCAAAAGAGAACTGAATAAGCAGCTGAGGAGAAAATAATTACAGGGGAATGGCAAACGAACAAGGTTATGGACAAATTGATGGTTGTACCAAAGAGTCAGCACAAGAACAAGAGGCTGAGTGGCCTACATCTATACCGTATTATTCCATTATCATGGTTTCATGTTTTTCCAACATTTTCAGTTGCATTGTCTGATTATATACAAAAGCCTTTATTTTGCCATCAGACCACATCTCAGTTGGAAACAAAGCTGTCTCCAGAGAAAAGATAGTTTCCACATACTGTAAATTCTGAACCATATTACATGATTACATGCAAAAGTTGTACTAAGAACTAATATTAACATAGTAGTTAGTCATGGAAAGTGCTTTAAAAGAGCAGATTTTCAACTAATCGTGACTCCAAAAATAAAGTAATATGGCTGTGATTCACAAAAAAGTTACATGTCAAAAAAAAAACTTTAAAATGCACCTCTCTCCAAGGACTCTTAAATGCTGAATGTGAATTTTAGTGTTGGTGTAAAATGAGCTGATGCATCTTCTTATGATAGCAGCTCAACACTCCATCATATATTTAGACTAGGATTCTCCTTTACCTTATCTGCCTCTAAGCTATTTTATGGTCTCTGTTTGTCTCAAGTGATTGATTTCCCTCAAGTGGACTCCAAAATCACTTATACTCCTCAATGCATTTGCTTGATTCCAGCACCCTATAACTGACATATGCCACCTCCCTTTTCTAACCAGAATCTCAATATCTCTCGTGAACCAGGGTTTCCTGACCATGCTACTCTAACAGGGACATGCTCGCTCTGAATTCTCCCAATCTCACTGTTAAAAGCCCCCCACTTGCCCTTAGTGCAAGAGGAGTCCAATCAATATTAGGGAAGATAAAATTACCCAATATTACAATGATGCCCAGTCCATCACCGGCTCCCCACCATCAAAGGGATTTATTGGAGTCGCTGTCCCAAAAAGGCAGCTAACATCATCAGAGACCCACACCATCCTGGCCTCACACTCATTTCACCACTGCCATCAGGAAGAAGGTACAGGAGCCTGATAACTGTAACATCCAGGTTCAGGAACAGCTTCTTCCCTACAGCCATCAGGCTATTAAACACTACAACCTCATATAAGCTCTGAACTACAATAGACTATTATTATTATTATTGCACTGTTTTGTTTGTTTTTTGAGTATGTGTGTATGTGTATATATATTGTGAGTATGTGTATATATATATATATATATATATATACACACACACTGAACTTTTCGTTTCTCTCTCGTTTATCATATCATACTATGTTTACATATTCTGCAGCAAGTAAGAATTTCGTTGTTCTATCTGGGACAAATGACAATAAAACACTCTTGACTATTATTCTTATAGCTATCTGCTTTGTCTTTACATATTTGCTCCTCCAATTTCCGCTGACAGTTTGCAGCATAAAGTATAATCCCATGAAAGTGATCACCCCCTTCTTATTTATTTCTGAATTCCATCTATTTAGCCTAATTTCATAATTCCCCAAGAATATCCTGTGTGACAGTATTGCTGTGATGTTCTCTCAAATCAAAAATGCAACAACTCCTTCTCTCTTACCTCCGCCTCTATCATGCCTGTAGAATCTGTACCCTGGAATACTTGAACTGCCAGTCCGCCCATCCCTCAACCCTGTTTTGTAATAGCCATAATACGCCAGTTCTCTGTATGTCCTGAGTTAATTTGACCTTAACTGTCAATTTTCTTACATTAAAGCGATCCCAATGGTCCAAGAACCTGGATCCCTCCCTCCTGCACAAATTCCTCAGCCACACATTTATCACTGAAGACCAATCTTACCCCAATAACCCAGATTTGTTCTCTTTTTGCTTTCCACCCAAAATACAAAACATCTAAGGGTATCTTTATGCTGCCACAGATTTCTTGTCCACAACTTTAGTAATCAAAGCTCAAGAAGAAGTATATCTTACGACTGTAAGCTATTTTCTTTAGATGGTCCAACAATGTATCATTAAGATCTTCAGGTAGAAATCTCTCCTCAAAACCTGGAAGTAAAATCCTACAAACATAAAAAAAAAGATCAGTTCATACATTTTATAGCAAAAGGAGGAGATAGGAATTGTTTAAGTACTGCTTAATGAAGTAAGCTTTACATTGGAATAAATGTGACCACACCAGGTTGTAAAAGTAAAGTGTTTGAGGTTCATTAAGAATATAACCAAGATTATGGAGCAATATAACTGTGGATTTAACCACACATACTGCAAGAAGATGTTTTGTTATGATCTATCCTATTCACTTTTTCCTCTTCCATTCCACTCCATTGCTTCTTTAATCAGAAAGACAATTTGCATTTTGAGAGCTTTCATGACCTCACTATGTCCCAAAAAGATTCCAAAGTAATTTAATTAGACTGCACTTTTTGTTACAGTGGTGTAACTATTAAGTAGCATTGAATATAAATTAAAAAACATTGTATTATGTTCAAAATTCAATAATGCTCTCTGTACTGACACGGACGTTCCAACATGACTTATGTTTCATTACCACATTGTGCATAATCCTTTATTTATTGGGCATTGGTAGTACCAAATACTTTTGTTTCATTTTCTAGCCCTCCACCAATGAATAATTCTGTGATTAAAAACAGAAATGCTGAAAACACCCAGCAGTATAGTGCACGACCTACTGAGAGCTTCCAGCATTTTTTGTTTTTATTTCAGATTTCCAGCATCTACAGTTCTTTTGATTTTCATATACTGTTGAATTCCCTTTCACTTCTCGACCAGTACAGCCTATCCGCAGCTGTTGATGCTGCAAGTGTTTCCAACATTTTTTGTTTTTATTTCAAAAGCTGCAGTCTATATGATTTTGTTATTTATGTGATTCCCAACAAGTTCTTGAAACTAAAAGTGACTTCCTGCACATCCAACAGCTGTATACAGTATAAGGACATTAAGAAGAATTCTACGTCATCACTTCTGTACAAGTTTAATTGCAGTCTCATTGATGGAATCTGATATGTGATTCTTTCATGAATGTATATATGTTATGTTTTGCAAACATAAATGTTGAAATAAATCTTGCTTAGAAAATATGGCCAATCACACTGATTATTAGTTAATTGTTCAAGAGTACCAAACAAGATTATTGGATACCTTGCATCAAAAGTCTGTAGAAACATTACTAAATACAAATTCCCTGCTTACATCACAGTTCTTGATTTTACTTTACGGAAACTTCTTAACTGGCTCTGTATTCCCTATATTACTTCAGTAATTACTATCTAATGGCATTTTAAATCTGTTTGTCATCTGAGACTATGAAAAATGTTATAGAAATGAAAATTACCTTATTATTAATGAAACAGTACCAAATGTAATGAGAAAAATACTTAAAAGGGGAGAACCTAGCTAAAAATATTCTTGCATTATATATAGTTGAATCCATTGTTAAATTGTTCCATAAACCTGGTTATTTTCCCAATGAACCTACAGCACTTTGCTTTTTACATAAGAACACATGGATTAGATGCAGGAATATGCTACTTAATCCCGAGTTTGTTCTACCATTCATTTCGATCATAGCTGATGTGGCTGTAATTTCAATTCCACTTTCCTGTTCATGTTCTGGTAAAATTTCACCCTTATCTATCTATATAAAGTATTAAAAAACTCTGCTTTAGCTCTCCATTAAGGAAACTAATTGCAAAGGAGACATAAAAAACTGTCAAAGCTGGAATCTTGAGCAAAACACAGTGCTGGAGGAACTCAGCGGGTCAGGCAGCATCTGTGAAGCTAATGAGCAGATGAAGTTTTGGGTTGTGACCAGAAGATAGTTCCAAAGACTGACAACTGAGGAAAAACATCACTCTGTCTGCCTTAAATATATCCACCATTTATTTTTTTAACAATGGTCCCTAGTGATAAATTCTTCCACAAGAGGAAAGATCCGCTCCGTATCCATCCTTTCAAGATCCTTCACATGCTTGTATTTAATACAATTGTATTACAACAGAATGCTTTGTTCATTTAACACAATTATGATGGTTCATCTTCAAGATTTCACTCGCAGCCCAGATTTTTCTTACGTCTGACTTTGCTTTCCCTAACCAATTGGTATTGTCCATGAGGAAAAATGCAGAGAGTTCCTAAGGTTTGAATAAGGCTCAGAAAACAAAGTAATATTTAGGGCTCAGAAATAATTTTAAACTGATAATTAAAACATATTTTCCCAGCAAATATATTTCCTCTTCACTAAAAGTTCTATAACTTAAAGCCTTCCCCTAGTTTACCCAAGGCCTCCTTGTTCATAAAGAATACCTTTGTTGGTAAAAATCAGAGCTTAGCTGAACGCTGTCTTCTTTTGATATTTATACGGTATATATTTCCTTTCTAGTGTAAGACATGATATAACTAAGGTGACACTGGTTGCTACTTCATTTATTGTTACCCATTCAAACTGCTCCATTACCCTAGATAAGTCTAGTGAACAAAAAAATAAGGAAACTTCCTTAAATGCATGGCAAAATTGCTCAGGAAAATAACAATGTTGTCAGTACCGCACTGTACATTTCTTTACTATATTAACACGTTTCCAACAGGATATTGAGCTAAATTATATATTAAAAATTTACACAACCAATCCTGAATGCAGCTATTTTTATTCTTATTCTTAAACCATCTACACTACTCCAGTACTCTTTGTAGAGTTTGCTTGTGCTCCCCATGACATGTGGGTTTCACCCGGAAACTCCAGTTTCCTTCCACCTTCTAAAAATGTGTGAGTTGGTTAGTTTAATTAGTCACTACAAATTGCTCTTAGTATGTAGGTAAGTGGTAGAATCTGGGGAGAAAATAGGTTGCGGTGGAAAATTAGTCAAAGAAGGGGATGGTTTGGTAAACTAGCATTGATTGTATGGACTGATATGGACTAGGTTGTCAGAAAATGGGAGAAAGAAATGAGAAAAAAAGGCTTACCTTGGAAATTTTGCTGAGTCAGTAAACACGAGTTCTTCACAGGAACTGATCTGAAATCTTACAAAGGATCCCTTGGTGAGTGGCAGTAGTGGAAGGTTGTTGAGGGAACTGTATTGCTCATCACTTAAAACATATTCTAGAAGTAGTAATTTTTGTTCATATGGGAAAGTATGCAAATCACAATGCTGAAGAATGTTTCGGAGGGATGTTGGAGTGATAACATTTAATTCACTATGATTACCCAAGGCAAATTTCAAGGCCTTGAATATATGAACTGGGATTCTAACCAAAGGTTGAGCCTCTTTTATCAAAACATTTTCAATTGCCTGCATCATGTCAAGCCGATCATAGCACTGTAAAAAGATGCCTTTGGTAGCAGATATCCAGTTTTCTTCATTGGCAGCCAAGCACAGTGTATCAAGTTTCATCAAAGATTTTATGGTTTCTTTAGATATCTTAATCCAACGGTCTTTATGATTCATTTTCTCAAGGTCTGGCCATATATGATACACTGATAAAGGTTTTAACACTGAGGTTTTAGTCAGAGTAATGGCATCCAAGATAAGTTGGCAATAGGCATAGGGAAGGATCTTGTCTATCAGGAGCTCGTTCCATTGTGCTGCTTCATCATATCTTTGGTCTGATTCGATCCACTTTATATGTCTCCGGTTGTCTGAAAGTCCAAAGAAGGCATTTATATGGACTGGCAATCCTGTCTTGTTGGCCTCATTATTTGGAAGTGGTAGAAAGAAATTAAGACGCCCTTCAAAATCTGTTCTTGTACTAGTTTCTGTAGATTCTAGTTTATTCAAAGGAAAGGCCAATCCAACACATGGTGTATAACTCAGCTTCTCAGCCAGATCATCTAATTTACCCAATTCACCTCTAATGCCTGTGCAATTTGTTATTAACCAGTGATTGTGATTCTTCTCTTTTACAAAGAATTGAGAAATAGCTCTGATACTGGTAGAAGTTTTAACCTTAGAGACTAGTTCTTGGCTTTGAACACCTACGTTCCGATTAAAACAGGGCATGTGTTCAGGTTGCAAGGCTGCTATTTTTGAAAGGTCCTTCGCATTTCCACTGTTGTCAACATGCTTAATTGAGACAGATGAAACATTTCTGAGAAACAAAAGATTCATATCTTCATCTGCTCTGAAGGAGTCAAAGAGATCAAAAATTTTATCTCTATCATACAAGCCAGCTAATATTTCTGAAGGTTCAGTTCTCAATGGAAACCGAAACAATGTTCCTTTGAAATAATTCTCTTTTAATGCATTAATCCATGTTGTTGTCCCAATAACTTCCATGGCATATTTGAATGGTCTGAACTGATCTTTGGAGTGTTCAAGAACCTTTTTGTCGTCAGGGTCATCAAGAGACCATATATATCCTGCTTCCTGTTCTCCAAACAGCTTTTGTTGTGGGTCAAGTATACCAATATATTTACCACTGAATATACTTGGTACATCTGGAAAAGAAAATTATAAATATTTTAAGAGATCACAATTCTCTTGTCTAAATTCAGTTGTCAATTTAACTTACAATTCCCAAAAATACATAGCAACCAAATTTTAGATTCAACTAAAATGAATGGCCTTAAACATTCCCGATCAATATACAAGCAAATAACAAAACTGTTTTCCTCTTCAGCAAATGTAAATATAGTTTTTATGATATTGTACTCAGTGATACTGCACAATAATATACTGGAAAAGTTACCTTTTATAAAGAAAAGATTCTAAATGAAACTTAGCTAGTTTATCATGACTTTATACTATTTGTTATAGTTCAAAATAATGTTTCACCTGTGATGTGATAAATAGTATTGAATCCAAGGCCAAATTGGCCAACTTTGCTGGGATCATTACGTTTATTACTGACTCCTGTAGTCTGAATACTATGCCAATCTTCTTCTGAGAACACTGAATCATTGTACACTATTAGAGCTGGACCTAATAGAGGAAAACAAAATGTAAAGGTGGCAAATGTGACACCAGCTAATGCAAGTGCTTCGGCAATTCAACATACTTATTGGATGGTTAAATCATTGCACCAATGATCAAGAAAGAGCCTGAATTAAAGATTTGGGCTCAAGCTCCTTGATCATAGCAATTATAGAATTTAATCAAATGATTAAATAATTTGAAATCGGATTACCTCATTAATATTGACTATTCAACTAAGAATATTCCCAGAAAAAACATCTGCCTGGTTCACTATTATCCTTCAGGGACAGAAATCCTGCTGCCCTTATCTAGTCTGAGTGGCTCCATACCCTCAAAACAATGACTGACTTTGAACTAAAATAGCTGAGTAAGCCTTTCAGCTGTACCACACAGATATACCTAAATACAAGAATAAAATGAGGTTCCCAAGAATTGATCTAGATAACAAATATAATGACCACATGCACACCTAGCTCAATAAATTCTTCTTTGCAAACATCCAATGACTGGTAAAAATAAAAAAACTGCAAAAATTTGAAATTTGAAACAAGAACAGAAAATGCTGGAATGCTTATTAACTCTTCTATGGACGACCTCCACACCTTATTCCCATGGGAGACCTTGCCTCAGCCTATCGCAGACTTTCTCTTTGCCATAACCATCCTAAGATCACGTTCTCTGCCACCCAACCCTCTTATTTTCTCTTCTTTTGCCTGAGCCATTGACTGTCTCCCTTTCCAACATTTTCTGTTTTGCTATTCAAAGACTGGTAGCTCAATTGGGATACCGATCCTCAGCATGACATCTTTGCTTTTATTTTCTTGTCCGCACGAAAAGAATGCTAGCATTAAATTTGCCTTCCTTACCGCCGACTCAACCTGCAAATTAACCTTTAGGGAATCACAACCTGTTCAAATCCTCCTGCAACCTTCCTACTTCATCAATACTACCTGGCCCTCCACCTATCTAGTTTAGTTTAGTTTATTATTGTCACGTGTACCGAGGTGCAGTGAAAAGCTTTTTTGATATATTCTATGTGGTCAACGAAAAAACTATACATGATTGCAACAAAAGATTCACAGTGTACAGATAAATGAAAAAGGGAATAATGTTTAGTGCAAGGTAAAGACCAGTAAAGTCCGATTAAATTGAGTCTGTGGGTCTCCAATGAGGTATATGGTGATAGGATGGTTCAGTTGCCTGATAACAGCTGGGAACTGCTAAGTGAATTATTACCTCTGGGATTGTACAACAGTTAACTGTTTAAATTAATGCACCCTTCAACCAGCAAAAATTTAATATGGTCTCTTCGCCATTGAAATTTTCACTAAGCTCTACTTGATCTCTCTGAACTATAAGACTATATATAGAAACATAGAAAATAGGTTCAGGAGTAGGCCATTCGGCCCTTCGAGCCTGCACCGCCATTCGATATGATCATGGCTGATCATCCAACTCAGTATCCCATCTCTGCCTTCTCTCCATACCCCCTGATCCCTTGAGCCACAAGGGCCACATCTAACTCCCTCTTAAATATAGCCAATGAACTGGCCTCAACTACCTTCTGTGGCAGAGAATTCCACAGATTCACCACTCTCTGTGTAAAAAAATATTTTCTCATCCCGGTCCTAAAAGACTTCCCTCTTATCCTTAAACTGTGACCCCTAGTTCTGGACTTCCCCAACATCGGGAATAATCTTCCTGCATCTAGCCTGTCCAACCCCTCAGAAATACCAACTTGTCTTATGTTGACAAAATTAGAATGCTACCCTACATGTACCTTTGTAGGGCTGTACCTTTTAATTGCCATTTTGTTTGATCTTATATGTTGCCCTGAAAATAAAATCAAAATTCGCTTTAGGATTTTTCTTGCTTTTCATTAGTTTAACATCTGGAATTCACATACCTTGAAACTTCTTAAGATCTTTCATAAACAAAGATGTTGACCCATAAATTCTTTCATCAAATATAAACACCACCTCATTGGCTTCTGCATCATCCGCATTTTGAAGTAATTCCTGAGAAATAAATCATAGAACAATATTAACTACATGGATAAGTCCCATTCCTTCAGTGCTCCATTCCATTGTCTCCAATTAATTTATAATTTACTATGCTGGATCACAATAATGACATAGAAACATAGAAAATAGGTGCAGGAGGAGGCCATTCGGCCCTTCGAGCCAGCACCGCCATTCATTGTGATCATGGCTGATCGTCCCCAATCAATAACCCATACCTGCCTCCTCCCCATATCTCTTGATTCCACTAGCCCCTAGAGCTCTATCTAACTCTCTCTTAAATCCATCCAGTGACTTGGCCTCCACTGCCCTCTGTGGCAGGGAATTCCACATTGAGACTAGATCAACATATGTTAAGGTCACAGTCACATATGAAAAATGATAGGAGTAGTAATTGTCTATTACTGGGTAGAATAAAATATAAAGAGCATTTACCTTAAGGATCTGGCCTCCATCGGGGTATCGACGCAGTATCTCTTTCAGGTAATCAATAAATGGTGGAGCAGTTGCACCAAATTTCTTCCTATATCAATAAAAGATAATCTATCACTTGTACGTTCATTCCAAATGAATGTTGTACCATGGCTTCTTTCTTTAATTGCAACACCCAATTATTTTATTTTACCGCTGTGCCATCATATTCCAGGGACTGCTTAGTATAAAAATAAACGAAATGTTGATTGCGAACAGTGCAGTCTTGACTGTGGAGAGGAGAAAAGAGAGAATGACCAAGGTGTGAGTGCTCCTTGATTTTATGTTTGCCGCTTTCCGAGGCAGTGTGATGTGTCAGAAGCAGTCCATGTGAATTTGAGGGCAGGGTGGAGATTAGAGGCAAAGGTGATAAAATTCTCCCCCTTTCCTTCTACTTTGTTTGCAACTCAGTTGCATATTTTTGAATTTCATCCTACAATTTATACATGGTCTTAGAATGATGCGAACTCACTTGAAAATATGTGCAAAATTGGTTAATGCCATCTAAATATGTTTTAATTTGTGCAATCCAGTGTATTTGGGGGCATGGGGCCGAATAATTTTTAGGCCCAAATTTAAAATAGATTCAATAAAAAAAGAGGAACTCAAATATGTTCCAATAATTATCTTCTATGCCAATCGGTAAAGCTAGAATTAGGGAACACTGAGAAAGGACTGGATGTCAAAATAGAATAGCATGCCCAGCAGAATAAAATGTATTTGGCTATACAATGTGTTTTATCATTGAATTTTCTTCTGCTTTAATGCACAAATTAAAAAGACCAGAAAGACTATTCCAACCAGTCTGAATAGACTCATTAGTTATAAAGATTAAATTCAAATGTGGGTATGTAAAGAAATGTGGATCAATGTTTTCAAAAGAATTGACTGGCAATTTATTGTCTTTTACACATAAATGTATTATTCCATGTTCATCACTAGACATTAATCAGATTAGTTAGTCTTATTTTCTACTGAACAAATTTGTTTCAAATTTCCATTTGAACAAAATACATGGACACCTTCTTAACATAACTCGCCTCAAAAGCCTTTCCTGCATCATACCTGCTTTTTTTGCTATTGCTGTCGACACTGCCATCAGCTTGATCTTTACGATGCAGTAGAGAAGACATCATAAGAGATGTCTCTGCATGCCTAAATGAAGGTAAAAAACCCATTGTTATTACAAATACCCCTCAATATAATGGATCTAGGGGATCAGGGAGTGGGGAGGGGGAGTGTCCATTATTCCTATTTGTCCACTATAACTGAGCAAGGAGGGTAAATATGTACAGTATTGGATAAACATACACTAAATTAAACATACACTAAATAAGACACACATTAAACAGAAAAGATAACCACTGACTGAAACAAGATTCACTCCAACCACCCAGCGGTCACTCTGTCTGTCTTTGGTTCCCGATACGATCGAACGCCTCGGTTACAACAGATTTCATCTGCTGTAACCGAAAATCGTTATAAAGAAGTCCACAAAAACAAAGCTAGACTGTATTGCTTGTGGAACATCAAGAGACTTGAGCTAAGTCATAATATTTTGATTTTCCTGGATACATATTTTCAAGAGCTAGTTTTCAGTGGTAAAGATAATGCATTTGTATGGAGTTCATTGGCAATAAAATGTTCAACTTCATGACAATCACTTAAGGAATGCATTCATTCTTTCAATGTATTGGTTTAGCCAGGTTACTAATAATCTTTGTTGATGGAAAAGGAACCAACTACAAGTATCTTTAGCCTATCTCCTTCAGTGAAACAATGGAACAATTTTAAGATCTTTAAAATTGCACAGGGGCGCAACTAGTGGAGCTCTTGCCTCATATTGCCAGAGGCCCAGATTTAATCCTGGCCTCTGGTGGAGTTTGTATGTTCCCTATTGACTGTGTGGTTTTCCAGTGGGTACTCCTGTTTCTTCCTCCATTCAAAAGACGTACAGCTCACTTGGAGACAGTTTATTGGCTACTGGAGATTGCCCCCTAGTGGGCAGGTAAATAATACAAACTGGGGGGAGTTTACAGAAGGTAGACAAAATGCTGGAGAAACTCAGCGGGTGAGGCAGCATCTAAGGAGCGAAGGAAATAGGCAACGTTTTGGGCCAAAACCCTTCTTCAGACTGTTTACAGAATGTAGGGAGACTATGGTTAGTGTAAACAGATAGTTGATTGTTGACAAAGGATTGGTAGACTAATGGACCTTTTTTTGTATGGTTCTAAAATCCACTTCACACATACCCATATAAACACTAGTTGATTTTCAGGGTTGCTTTAATCCAAAATTTCTTCTGAGGATCAAATCAAAAGAGAACATGTCAATTATTAGTAATAAAATGTATTCGTTTTTTGATTGCTGTGTCCATTTTTGCACAATTAATAAGCAATAAACCAGCACTTGATGTGAAGGAGTTCAAAACTTGATGACGGAATTCATTAAAAACAATCCAAAAATATTTGCATCATTAGTAACCGCAGGTTTTTGGGATATTGGAGGAGACCTCAGAGTACCCAGAGGAAAGCCGCAGTCAATAAAGAACATGCAAACTACACGCAGACAGCACACAAGGTCAGGATTAATCCTAGGTCTCTGTCAGTATCAGTATGAGGCAGCAAGAGAAGCAAGTCAAGAGTATTATTGTCAAATGTACCAAAACGGATCAATGAAATTCTTACTTGCAGCAGCACAAGTGGTTTGTAAACACAGTACTCAATAGATTATATACTAAACAAAGAAAAATGTTAAATAAATAAAAAATACAATATTGCGCAAAACAAATACAAAGCTCAAAGTCCCCAGTGCAACCAAGGCAGTTCATAGTTTAGTTGAATTCATAGTTTTCAATAGCCTGATGGTTGGTGGCAAGAAGCTGTTCCTGAACCTGAATGTTATAGTTTTCCATCTCCTAAACCTTCTTCCCGATGGCAGGAGTGAAATGAGAACATGGCCAAGGTGGTGTGGGTCCTTGATGATGCTGGCAGCTTTTTTGAGGCAACGCCTCCTTTAGATCCCTTCAATGGTGGAGTCAGTACCTGTGATGGAACAAGCAGTGTTCACCACTTGTTCCGGAATGTTCGAGTTGCCGAACCAGGCTGTTATGCAACCAGTCAATATGCTCTCTCCCCTACCCCTGTTGATGTTTAAGAGAGCATTTGTTGACATACCAAATCTCAATATTCTAAGGAGGTAGAGGCATTGATGGACTTTTTTATGATTACATCAATTGCGGGGTCCAGGATAGCCCAGGAACTTGCTTGAGTGCCTTCACCACCGATCCGTCGATGAGGGCATGTTCATCGATGCTCAGGCTTCTTCTTCTACAATCAACAATCAGGTCCTTGATTTTACTAACGTTGAGCAAGGTTGTTGTTCTGGCACTATTCAATCAGACAATTGATCTCCCTCCTATACTGATTCATTATTGTCTGTAATTCATCCAACCATGGTGGTGTCATTGGCAAATTTAAATATGGAATTGTTATGGAATTGGTCTGGCTACAGTCATGGGTACAGAATGAGTAGAGCAGGGGGCTGAGCACACAGCCTTGACGTGCCACTGTGTTGAATGGTTATCAAGGAGGAAGTGTTGTTGCCAATTGCAATTGGTCTACAATTGCATTTGACATGAAGTAAAACCGTGATAGCAAACTATCCAATTATTTGGAAATCCTGAAGGTTCAACATCCATCTTGTGACACACCATCCTATCATCCATCTACTTTCCAAGGCACAGTACTTCCAACCCTTCTGTCACCCATCCCTCACCAGCATCAACCAACCCCACATTTTGAATCCCTGCAGACATGATCAAATCCCAGCCTCAACCACCATCCCAAGCCATGCATCTTGATCTCCTCCCTCAACCCCTTCCATGCTCATCTCACCTTACACATTATCCACCCCATCCACTCTCATCTCACTTTACCACCCATCCCATCCCACCATTACCTCATTGCACCCACATCACATCCATCTTCACCCAACATCCCACCTGGCCCATTTACTCTTACCCCATCCACCCATATCCCAACCCTCCGCCTTCCTAGCTGGCCCTTCTACCCTTACCTCACTTTCCCACCGGCCCACACACTGGTACCCCACTTTCCCACCCAGCCCATCCACCCTCAGCCCAATTTCCCACCCAACTCAACCATTCTCATCCCAATTTCTTACTTGATCCATTCAATCCTCATCCCAATTTCCCTAAGGATGTTGATCCATGCCATGCACAGGTGTAACCATCCATAACTGACCCACCCACACCACCACATGCACCCTCACCTGATCCTATCCATCCTCAATCTCACCCCTTGCCTTACCCACTCCTTCCACCCTCCACTCCTTCCCTCACCCCCACTGCTTCCCTCACCCCACACTCTTTCCACTCCGTCCACCCCCACAGCTTCCCTTACACCATTCCTTACACCCCCCATAACTTCCACTCCTCCCACCCCACTCCTTCTCTCACCCACTCCTTCCAACCCCCAGCTTCCACCCCCATTCCTTTCCTCACCTCCATTCCTTCCACCCCACCACTCCTTCCCTCACCACCCCACGTAATTCCCTCGCACCCACTCCTTCCATTAGCCCCACGCCTTCCCTCACACCCCCTTCTTCCCCACCCCTTCCCTCAACCCCCCCCCCCCCCCACTCCTGCCCTCATAACCCCCCCCCCCACCACTCCTGATCTCACCCAAAGATCTTTGCTCTCACCCACTCCTCCCCTCTCATCCTCACTCCTTCCCTCTCACCCCCTCCCTCCGTTTCCCTCACACCCACCCCTTCCAACACACCCACTACAGGTACTTCCACTTCCAACCCCCACAACCTCCTTTAGTCCCACTCCTTCCCTCCCCCCCCAACCCCCACCATCATCGACACAATCCGCCGTCTACAGACCCCCGCTCACGTCCGTGCTCCTTCGGTGGTGTCCACATGGGTTGTTTTTTGTACCTGTTGCCGGGCTTCATGGCCGCTGCTCGACGCCCGGAGCGGAGGCCGTGGCCGTTTGGCGCGAGGCGAGGGCGGGCGGCCACGAGGAAACCGTTGGCGCTTGAACGGATGGGCGGGCGCGCGGGCGCCGCGCGGGAGAGAGCCCGGGGAGAGGGAGGAATGGCTGAGGTTGGCTTCCAATGTGGGACATGCTGAGGTATGAATTGGTGGGGGTGGCTTTATTTTGTTTAGTTTTTATACAGCGTGGAAACAGGCCCTTCGGCCCACCGAGTCCGCACCGACCAGCGATCCCCGCACAGTAACACTATCCTACCTCTGGGGACCTTTAAGAAGGAGACGAGGAGGAATTTCTTTAGTCAGAGGGTGGTGAATCTGTGGAAGTCTTTGCCACAGAAGGCAGTGGAGGTCCAGTCAATTGATATTTTCAAAGCAGAAATAGATAGATTCTTGATGGGGAGAAGGCAGGAGAATGGGGGAAGGAGGAAGTGATAGATCAGCCACGATTGAATGTTGGAGTAGACTTGATGGGCCGAATGGCCTAATTCTGCCCCTATCACATGATAGTAGGGGCATTGAGGTCTGGATGGATGGAAGTGGGTGTAGGAGATATTAATGTTGAAAAGGTGTCATATATATAGCAGATGAGTGCTTCTGATGTTGGGAGGGTCGGTAGAAAGAGTCCAGGAATTTGGGGTAGTAGAAGTTGGAGACTTTGAGAATCTCGAAAATATTGAGAGAGGAGGTGGAGAACTAGGAGAGCAGAGGAGAAGAGAGGAAAGAGGGGAAGGTGGAAAGCTATTGAAGAGTTCTGTGTTTTTGGAGGGAGGAAAAGGATGGTTGGGAGGAGGCGAGAGAGAGAAAGAGAGAGGCCAAAGACTGCAATATTATATCTGTGGGAAGAGGTAAAGGTTGGTGGTGGAGATCCCTCTGGAACAGGAAGCTTGGGTAGAGGGGAGAACCTGGACAGAATGTCAGAGTGGAGGGGAAGGGAGCTTGAAAGGTGTGAGGGAGCTCAAGTGGAAGAGAGGAAAGATCTTGAGTGATTAGCAATCAGTACCTTTATATCTAACTGTACTTTTATGTAATGGTACTACATTATCCAAACTCTCAATGCAACTTTAATGTTTAAGATATAAAAACAGTAATTGCTGGAAAACAGGGCAGGAAGCATCAGTGGAAATAGATTAATATTTTGCATAAAGACATTTCATCACAATTTGTCTTCCTCCCCAGAGCCTTCTGAACAATCTGAACAAACAAATTTACATAATTTTTAGCAATTTTGTTTCTTTCTAAATTCAGGTGTAACTATTAGGATTCCTCTTTCCATTGGACCTGGTATTAATGTTTGGCATTGCAAAATGTTTAAGCAATCATTGTAACATTTTTTGTTAGCAATACCTTTTAGATTGTTGCATTTTCTTGGGCACCCATTGTCTGTCAAGAAGAAAACAGCATCAGCATATACATGCAAACAGGGTGCTTCACAGAAATGGTTATTAAACCCTAATTGGAATGGAATGGAATACTTTATTGTCACATGTGATTAGGAGGTCTGAATCAGTGGGATTGGATGCCACCACCTGAAATTGAAGAAGTCAATGTTCATACTGCTGGGGTGTAATCTGCCCAAGCGAAATATGAGGTACTGCTCCTCCGATTGCGGTGGGACTCACTCAGGCCATGGAGAAGGCCCAGGACAGAAAGGTCGGATTCGGAATGGGAGGGGGAGTTGAAGTGCTGGGCCACCGTGAGATCAGGTTGGTTAGTGCGAACCGAGCGGAGGTGTTGGGCGAAGCGGTCGTCAAGCCTACGCTTGGTCTCACCGATATAGAGCAGGGGATGCAATAGATGAGGTTGGAGGAGGCGCAGGTGAACCTCTGCCACACCTGGAAAGACTGCTTTGGTCCTTGGATGGAGTCAAGGGGGGAGGTAAAGCGACAAGTGTAGCATTTCCTGCGGGTGCCAGGGAAAGTACCAGGGGAGGGGGTGGTTTGGTCGGGAAGAGGCGAATTGACCAGGGAGTTACGGAGGGAATGGTCTCTACGGAAAGCCGAAAGGGGAGGAGATGGGAAGATGTGGCCAGTGGTGGGATCCCTTTGGAGGTGTTGAAAATGTCGGAGGATTATCTGTTGTATGTGACGGCTGGTGGGGTGGTAGGTGAGGATAAGGGGGGCTCTGTCCTTGTTACGAGTGGGGGGGGGATGGGGAGTGAGAGGGGAGCTACGGGATATAGAGGAGACCCTGGTGAGAGCCTCATCTATAGTAGAAGAGGGGAACCCCCGCTCCCTAAAGAATGAGGACATCTCCGATGCCCTGGTTTGGAACACCTCATCCTGGGTACAGGTGCGGCGTAGACGGAGGAATTGGGAGTAGGGAATAGAGTCCTTACAGGAAGCAGGGTGGGAAGAAGTGTAGTCCAGATAGCCATGGGAGTCATAAATCATATAAATGATTTATAGGTCTGATGACTGCTGTGAAGGTTTGATTGTGGCATGAAGCTTGCTTTGGCCACACCTCTGTGGGGCACCATAACCCAACATAGTGCCATTTAACTGTCCCCCTCCCTCTATACTTTCAACACCCTCCCCTCCACCCATTGCATTCGTTTTTTCTTTAACAGTATCAACCTGCTTCACAATAGGCAATGCACAAATCAGATTTGTAGCTGTGAACTCAGGCAACGGCTACTATCTGTGAATAAGCAAACTGGCTTCCAATGCTTAGAAATCGGATAAAATTACAATTGCGATTTCTTGAAGTGAGAATGTCACAGTTCACTTTCTTTGTACTTCACATTTAGTATTAGGGCAAAATGTAATTCCCCTTTAGCTCACCAAAGATGCAAGGAATCCATTTTCTAGGATGCTGAGTTTCTTTTCAATACAAAAACAAGGTGAACAAGATTATTACTGAGGGCCCTTCCCATGAAATGTGCAGTTTGTGGCATTAGATGTGCAAGAATTTAACAGGAAGTATAGTATATTTGGTAGAAAGTGTTGGTGAGCATTGTAACTGAATTATAGTTTTCAAGTTATGAGTTTCGATACAGACCACTGATGAACGACTGTTGCTGCAAAACTAGGTTATTCTCAAAAAGTGGTTCAAGAATAAGAGAACTTAATAGGAAAGTATTAGGAATAGAAAGGGATGGCTGATACATAATCTCGGTAAGAGTGCTTAATGGATGGGTAGAGTGTGATAGCCAATTGTAACAGAAAATCTGCAGTTGTTAATAGCTATCATATGAGAACATTCCACACCCTTCCCCCACCACTTAAATTAAGTATCAGCTTTGCAAATATCCAAAGTAGCACATTTGTATAGTTACTAACATAGAAAGGAAGCAAGACCATCAACCTCTTAAACCTGTTCAATTATACAATAGGATCTGTGACTTAACACACAATGACCCAAGTACTTTAGTCATGCATTGCATCTCCATACCATTTGTCCTTGGGCTTTTAAATTGATGTCAGAGGAAGTTCTTGATTCGTGGCTGCATTTAATAGAGCTAGTTTGAAATGTTCATAACAATTTTTCATTTGATCACTGCACTAAGTAGCAAAGACTTTATTTTGGGCTAAATTTGTTAAACCTATTTCCCTTTTCCAAGCCAGCTGCTGTAAGAAAGAGGCTTCTGTCATTTTCTTATAACAATAATTTACTCGTACAATGAATAGTTTAACATTGACTACCATTTTGTGGTACATTGTGCGACATAATTTTAGAACAGTTTTTTTATTCCAAAGCCTTCTTTATATATCTTGGTGATCTCACTGCTGCTATACCAAAACATCTCGTGCAGGTGATCTAATACCTTACACATGCAGCACGTGGACACGGTATAATGAATCATTCTGGCTCGGATCAGATTGAGACCAGCAGCATTTCACCTTCTTTTGCTGTAGGTGGCAGTTGATACTGAGCAATGCAGGATCAGGATTGGAGAGGGAATATAGGAAATCAACTTACCAAAAGAATAGAGGCGAATAGAAGAAAATAACGTGATGAAACAACGCACATTCAATCAGAAATCTCGGATTAAATCCAGTACAGATGACTATAATGTTAAAACTCTGCTTTCACTTAACAATTCCCAGCAAATTGGTTTGAATGGACCAAATCAACTGAGTTCAAAGTGAGCATAAGTTTGCTGGACCAAGCTGCACGCAAATGGCCCCTTATCATATACTGCTTGAATCATAAAACTTGCTCTGTTTCATCACAATCACATGATGTAATTA
Organism: Amblyraja radiata; assembly: GCF_010909765.2. Classification (NCBI taxonomy): domain Eukaryota; kingdom Metazoa; phylum Chordata; class Chondrichthyes; order Rajiformes; family Rajidae; genus Amblyraja; species Amblyraja radiata. The sequence continues at coordinate 7,027,732 of NC_045993.1, read as the reverse complement.
TAGTTGTCAATAATTTCAGGTGTTTATCAATGGTCAGTAAAACTTTTGATTTTACTGAAAAGCCTTACAAATGAAATTCAGGGTAATTAATGATTGTCCATAAACTTGGGTTAAAAATAGAAAGCGGAGGGGGTACCTGACTAGATTTGGATTATTTTCACTAGGTTCTTGATAACCCTACATTTAGTGCTCTTCTGTATTTAACCAGATAAGTAGCTAGAAACCTGCCAGTAATTGGCGTCAGTAAACCATGTGATGTTCGAAAGTTAGAGGCTAGATACTTGTGGACTAAAATAATAGATAGGCAATTCCAAAGCTCTAAAATAATTATGTTAAAGGACTGTCATTGTTCCCATTACCTTGTTTTCCAATACTCATTTTGCTACCCATTGTTGTGAATAAGAACATTTATTGCTACTAACATATAATAATAATAATAATATAATAATAATAATATATCTTTTATTGTCATTGCACGTCAGTGCAACGAGATTTAGTGTGCAGCTCCACTGATGTACAAGAAAGGTAAATAAATACAATACATAAATAAACAAGCTGAATTGATTGACGTGACCATCTGAGGGAGACTGTCCAAAGGGCGTGGGTGGGGGGGCACTCATTAGGGCCGGTTCAGAGCCGCTATAGCTCTTGGGATAAAACTGTTCCTGAGTCTGGAGGTTTGGGCGTAGAAGGCCTTGTAACGTCTGCCGGAGGGAAGTAGTTGAAACAGACCGTGGCAGGGGTGTGATGAGTCCTTATGGATGCTGAGGGCCTTCCTGAGGCACCGCGTGTGGTAGATGCCCTCCAAGGCTGGTAGCTCTGTCCCGATGATTCGCTGCGCCATATAGCCATAAAACGTGTCATTTTGCAAGTCCAAGTTTAGATTGTGCATAATGTGAAGCCAACTATATATTCATTACATTTTAGGTGTGAAAGATTGCATGGCTGGGAAGTATTGTTGAGCTGAATCGTTGCAGTGAATTCCATAGTTATTACATACTGTAGCTGCTGTGTGGCAGTAGTGTAGGCAATATGCTGGTCTATTTAATAATCTTTTAAAGCCTCCTATTAGTGATCTCAAAGTGTTGATGATGGTGGACATCTGGTCAATGATGGCACTGCTAAAATGTCCTGAAGAGCTATGGGTTTATCTTTTCTTTTTATTGGTGATCATTGGTCTGGCCTTATATGGCAGGGAAAACTTGTCAGCTCAAACCAATAATTTTTGAAGAAGTTGCGAATGGAGTTGAATGTCATAAATAATCAGTAAACCTTCCTTCTCCCGGCCTGATGAAAGCGGAAAGTTATTGATGAGCAACTAAAAGAAAACAAAATTGATGTCTCTATAAAGAAAAAAATCAGCGAATAAAGTCAATGCACTGATTTAGTATCACAATATTAATGCATTTATGATCACGATAATAACAATAAAACAGTACATCTTAACTGACAGTTTCAATCATGTATGACCAGTTTTTATTTGAATTACACACATGTAAGATTTACAGGATCAAAGACTGTTTGACAATTAGCAGCTTTGATTACAATATCTATTTCAGCATATTGAGAATGTTGTTTCTAGATTGTGCACAATTTCTTTGTTGGGTCAGTTGCATTAGAAACGGATAAATCTGTTCCACCTTGGAACATAGCTGCATCCATAGTGATGGTATTCCTTACCTTTTCAAGCATTTGCTTTCCAGATCTTAGTTTACATTATGGTAGAATTTTCCTTTTTCTCTTTGTACTTATTAACTCGAACTGTAGAGTGATACTCTTGAAAAATTTACCTCTAACCAAATTACACCTTTGAGTTATCTTCACCAGCTTTCCAATTTAGAAGTGTGCTACAAATTTATTTTAGATCCATCAAAAAGTGAAAAAACAAAAAATTACAAATGCAGGAAATCTGAAATATTATCAGGAAATGTTTGAAACACTTAGCAGATCAGATAGCATTTGTAAAATCACTTTCCACGGATGCTGCCTGACCTACATATTTACAGCATTGTAGATTAACTCTGAAGACAATTTTCTGTACATTATTATCGTTTGGAAAGTTTGTCTTTTCATTTCGCAGCAGTTTCAATGTGAAGATTCTTCAAATGGTTGTGTAAAACTCACAATTTGCCTGCAATGGGATTTTAAACTACATTTGTTCTGAAAAGTAATAGTTATTATTACCTCGTGGGATAATATTTCTACAAATCATGATTCTCATGAAACTGTGCTCTTTAAAAGCCCATCACTCAAATTGAAATTTCAACTTACTCAGATCTGTAACCTCCTATGACCTCAAACATTGGCTCAAAAATATACATTGGCTACATTGTCAAAGAGCTCCTTGGTCTTCTTGGTGTTAAGGGCCAGGTTGTTGTCAGCGCACCATGCTGCAATTGTTCCATGTTTATGTTCATGTTCCATGAGTTTATGGTTCGTCTGGCTGGGCCATCTAGAACTAGGCTCATGGTCTCCACCAGTCAAGACAGCGATCAATGGATTTTTAAATGCAAAGGGAATCAATGGATATGGGATTGGTATCAGAAAGTGCGCTGAGTGAGAAGATCAATCATGATATTTATTGAATGACCGAAGAGGCACAAGGTGACGAATGACCTCTCCTGCTTCTACTTCTTGTCTTTTTTTCTTTCCAATGGCTCATGACCTTGAGAAAATCCAGAATAAACTGTAGATGCTAGAAATCTGAATTATGAAATCAGAAAATGCTGAAAAAAACTCAACCGGATTTACTGAGTTTTTTTAAGCTTTTTTATTTTAACCTTGAGAATAATGTTTGGGGTGTTTAAAGATGGAAGAAAAATAAAATACTATAATTGTAACTTGCTCAATTTCATTGATTTTGATAATGTTCTGATTATGGAAAATTTCAGTATGAGTAACAAAAGGGTTAAAGTGAAAAGCAAATTACAGACCTGACTTTTCAAGTTTCTAATTTAGCCGCCCTTCATTCCTCAGAGTTCTGGCTTTAGATCAATTGGGACATTTTCACTTTCCAGTCAGTTGCAGACGCTACATCTCCACTCCTAGCATCAAGCCAATCAGTTGCAACCTCTCCATCTCCACCCTCACCCCCACCCCTTGCTGCACCAATCAACTACAAGGACACACCACCCACTGAAACCATTGCTGCTCACAAGTTTTGTACACAGCCAATACCAAAGATCTTATAGCTCCGCTATAGGATCTTTGGCCAATACCTCCTTATATAATTGGCACATACCGAGAAACCACCAGTTTCCATGCCTTTTTATTACTGGAAACAAAAGGAACATCACATAATGTTTTAATCTTACGAAGCATAGCAATCTGCTGTATACATACACAAACACTAAAGTAAACAAAGAAAGGGACAGCATTGGAAAGAACTGACATTTGTATACCAGTACAAAAGATCAGATAATAGTCATGAGTTAATATTGTTGTCCTTAAGATTTCAGAACCTTAAACAAAAATGTAATACATATTATTAGGAAAATCAGTTGCAAGAATATTGGATTATTATAGAAAGTAGTAGATAGAAAGCAAATAACATCTGATGAGAGCTGATAGCAGCAGATTAATCACTTATTTTAGCATTAAAATTAGTTTTGGGTTGAAGCATATTTATTAAAGACACAGGTGATGAGGATCCACTCCAAAACCATCAACCCTATCCTTATGCACAGCACTGCTCTAGAGGAAACATTCACAAACCTAGGCAATGTTGTGGACATCACTGGAGGGGCAGAGGCAGACATAAAAAGTAGAATCAATAAGGCTAGGGCGGTGTTTAACATGCTCAGGAAGATAGGGAGCCCAAAACACATTTCAATCAACACCAAAATACGCATCTTCAACTCAAATGTGAAACAGGTGATGCTGTATGGATCAGAGACATGGATAACAACAAAACACACTACAAACAGGTTGCAAACATTCATTAACACCTGCCTTTGGAGAATACTTAACATCTGATGGAGAGAGAAAGTAAGCAATGTGAACCTGTGGAAAAGAACAAGCCAGGAGTATAAATTCGAAGGAGAAAATGGAGTTGGATTGGACACACCCTCAGGACACCTGCCACAAACATTACCCGGCAAGCCCTGAAATGGAATCCCCAAGGAAAAAGGAAAAGAGGTCGCCCCAGGAACAGCTGGAGAAGAGATGTCCAGACAGAAATGTCTGAGAGTGGGCTCAACTGGGGAGATCTCGAAAGAACTGCCAACAACCGAGTGAGGTGGAGGACATTTGTCAATGGCCTCTGCTCCCTAGAGGAGCAAAGGGCTTAAGAAGGAAGAAGCTTTATTATTCTCCGTTGTGGACTTAGTTTGTTATGAACCAAAGCCGCGTCTTACAACACATACAGCAAATACAACACATAATCCTCCGCCATCTCCGCCACCTCCAACGTGACCCCACCACTCGCCACATCTTCCCATCTCCCCCCATGTCTGCCTTCCGCAAAGACCGCTCCCTCCGCAACTCCCTCGTCAATTCTTCCCTTCCCTCCCGCACCACCCCCTCCCCGGGCACTTTCCGTTGCAACCGCAAGAAATGCAACACCTGTCCCTTCACCTCCCCCCTCGACTCCATTCAAGGTCCCAAGCAGTCGTTCCAGGTGCGACAAAGGTTCACCTGTATCTCCTCCAACCTCATCTACTGCATCCGCTGCTCTAGATGTCAGCTGATTTACATCGGTGAGACCAAGCGTAGGTTGGGCGACCGTTTCGCCGAACACCTCCGCTCAGTCCGCAATAACCTACCTGACCTCCCGGTGGCTCAGCACTTCAACTCCCCCTCCCATTCCCAATCCGACCTCTCTGTCCTGGGTCTCCTCCATTGCCAGAGTGAGCAACAGCGGAAATTGGAGGAACAGCAACTCATATTCCGTCTGGGGTCCTTGCGTCCCTATGGCATCAACATTGAATTCTCCCAATTTGGCTAGCCCGTGCTGTCTCCTCCCCTTCCTTCACCCTCTAGCTGTCTCCTCCCACCCTCCCATCCGCCCGCCCTCGGGCTCCTCCTCCTCCTCCCTTTGTCCTTCTTTCTTTCCCCACCCCCTATCAGTCTGAAGAAGGGTTTCGGCCCGAAACGTCGCCTATTTCCTTCGCTCCATAGATGCTGCTGCACCCGCTGTGTTTCCCCAGCAATTTTGTGTACCCGCGTCTTATGCATGCCTGGCGAAGAAAGAACAAGATTGAAATGAAACAGTCGATTTTGATTTACTTCAGAAGCTCAGGCAGCATCTGTGAGAAAAATAACTTGTCAAAGTTTTGGGTCTGTGACCCTTCAGAAATGATAGACCAAAACCATGTACTGCTCCAACAGATGCTGCTGAACTGCTGTGATTTTTTTCCAGTGTTTGTTTCAGATTTCCAGCATCTGCAGTTTTGATTTTTATATTCATACTGAATAATTTCGTTATCAAAGGTAATCAATAGCTTAGTCTGGATGTAGACTTCCCAGGATTTCCTAAACTGAAGAAAGAAAAATAGAGAAACAAAAGGTCACCTTTAAAATAAAGAATCCTCATAATGCAGGAATGGGGAAAAACAAGACACTAGGAATACTGGAAGAGTTACAGAGAATGGAATGCTTTGAACAATTTCAAAATGGATAGGAACGTTATTCATTGCTGACATGGAACAATTCAGAATAACACATAGGGACAGCATGGTGGAATAGCCAGTAGAATCACTACCTCATAGTGCCAGAGACCCAAACTGAATCCTGATTTCATATGCTGTCCATGTTTACATGTTCTCAGAGTCATAGAGCATGAACCGGGCCCTTCGGCCCAATCTGCCCATGCCGACCAAAATGCTTCATCTATGCTACTCCCACCTGGCCCGTATCCCTCTAAAACTTTACTCTCCGTACATCTGTCTAAATGTCTTTACAAAGCCAATATAGTACATTTAAATGTTGTTATGGTACCAACAAACTTCTCCCTTTGACTACAATTTAGGGGCAATTTTCACTGGCCAGCCTAATACCCACGTCTTTGGGAAGCGGGAGGACCCCAAACCCGATAGTACCTGCCTCAACTACTGCCTCTGGCAGCTTGTTCCATACATCCACCACCCTTTCTTTAAAAAGGTTACCCCTTAGGTTCCCATTAAATCTTCCCCCTTCGGTCAGAATAATAATACCCTTCCACCTTTATCCTCTGTCCTTTATGGGTAACCCAATTCTGAATCCAAACCGCGGGACCTTAAGCGACCTTGTCAAATGCCTTATTGTATTCTATGTAGACAACATCTACCTCCCTATCCTTAGCAATCCCCTTCATCACTTCCTCAAAATATTAAATAAGGTTTGTAAAACATAACCTGCCCCAGACAAAGCTATGCTGACAGTTCCCAGTTAACTCATTCTCTTTCAAATACACGTAAATCTTATCCCGAAGAATTCTCTTCAATTGTTCCCTGCCACTGACATGATCTACTGGACTATAATTTCCTGCTTAAACTATATCCCTTCTTAAATAAAAGGACAATATTCTGTGGTCTTCGGTCCACTGGGACCTCGTCTGTTAGTCGAGAGAATGCAGTCGGTAAATGATCTTCCAATTTGACATCCAGCTGTGCGACGCTGTGAAAGCTTTCCTGATGAAAACTTTACTTTAGAATTAGTGATACCTCCATCTCCAACGTTCAAGGGATGCAGGGCAGTAAAGTGACGCAGCAGGAAAACTGCTGCCTCACAACGCCAGAGATTCGGGTTCGATCCTGATCTCGGGCGCTGTCTGTACGGAGTATGTACATTCTACCCGTGACCGCGTGGGTTTTCTCCGGGTGCTCCGGTTTCCTCCCACAATCCAAAGACCTGCGGGTTTGTAGGATAATTGGCTTCTGCAAATTGCCCCTAGTGTAAGGCATAGAACAAGTGTACGGGCGATAGATGGTCTTGTTGGCCTGAAGAGCCTGTTTCCATGCTGCATTTCTAAAACTCTGAAGACGCCAAGATATTTTTCCCAGCTGCTAAAAAGTCCAATACCCAAGTATTACTGTTGATGATTTTAGATTTACAAACGGTGATTTCAACTCTCAGAACACACAGTGGAAACAAATTACGTATATTAAAAAAATCTCACCCCTGATATTTATCTCAATGACCTTGCACTTCAGATTTCAATCAGAAATTGGTTTTGTCAGGTATGGAATGCCATCTGTCATAAGATTAACAACACAGAGACCAGCAGACCAACACGTGGGAGGAAGTTTTGCACTGCAGACTGCGAGCAATTCAAAACCTTGAAATAAACTTTGCTGCTGAATTACTGCAGAACTCCTGGAACGCCAACTTCATTTGGGAAACATGCACGTCAGTGCGAGCTGAGAATAGGTCCAGGAGGGTGAAGGAATAATTATATGTGGCTAGAAGGATAGATGATAGCAGCTGTGGGTACATTTCCTCAACCCAGTGGGAAGCTCCAGAGTTTAACCATTACCCCGAACACGACTAAAATCAAACGTGTGACGGTAAGAAGCACTGAAATCGACACACTGTGACTGAATAGGTTTAAAGAAGATAAAACCAGCTCACAAATGAAAATGTGAAGTCAAGGCGGATCCAATTGCAGCTCTCGTCAATCAGGCTAATTTTCTTCCTTTTACATTGCCTCTCTGGTTAATCCACCCCTTTTGCACTCAGTTCCCTGATCAATTTCCCTCTCCCTGGTTGATTTCCCCCATTATCGCTTTTCTGGCATCAGGCGGTACTGTACAAGGGGTTGAACCTGCTCGCTGCCCTGTTCAGGCTCCGTAGGCGGAACCTTTCTTTAGGGCTGCAGGGACAGACGGTGTAGTTTACATGCGAGATAGAGTGATGGCGGCGGCGAGAGTGGCTGCGGCAGGACAGCTGAGGGTGAGTGAATGAAGGGAGACCCTGAACCATGGAGGGAGATGCGAGATACGGGAAGCAAGAGGAAGGAGGGAGATCCGAGACACTGGAGGCTGTGGGATGGAGATTGAGTCACTGGATAAGGGGAGAGAGGGGAGGGGGTAGACGCGAGTAACTGGAGGCAAAGGGAGGAAGGGAGATACAAGACATTGGAAACAAGAGTGAGGAAATCTGAGAAATTGGAGACACAGGGAAGGGAGGGAGATCCGGGACAATGGAGGCGGGTGCATTGCAGAGGTAAAGAATGTGGAGCTAATGAGAAGGTGGGGGGGTCTGAGACAATAGAGAGCGGAAGGCTGCACAACTGGAGATCTGAAGGTTAACTGGTTCCGACCAATTGATTGCATCTTTCCACTCTCCTCTAGTCCCACTTCAACCCCTTTCTCCTCTTTCCTTCCCCTCTCTTCTCGAGGCTTCATTTGCTCGGTGTGGATAGATTGTACTCACCTCTCCTTGGGTTAGGGCCCCAAGGCATGATACAATTACCATTAACTTTGTGTGTCAAAACAAATGTGGGGAATTTGCAGCTTTGACTCTTAACATCTAGCTCTGGGACAGTTTCAAATTTGAGATGCAGCCTGTATAATTCATGAATGCTGCAATGTTAAATTCCTGTAGTTAGAGGTTGTACACAGTGACACCGAAGTGGACAGAAAATTAAAGTGGCAGGTAACTAGAAACTAAGGGTTCCCCCTACAGACTGAATGAAGGTATTCATGCATTCAATTTCTCCATCAGTAGGAGCACTGAATATAATAGACTTTATTAGAAGAAATCCAATGTGCTTCACCTGGAAGGTATTTTGGGCTCCCCAATTATAATCATAGGGCAGTATGGCCCAGAAACAGGCCTTTCCCTTTCGGCTCACCTTGTCCACACTGACCCAAGTTGGCATACTGGTTTTGCCCCATTTGCCTGTACTAGGCCATAACCCTCTTAAACCCTTGCTTCCATACATTTGTACAAATGTCTTAAAAGTTGTGGCAGCTCATTTCAGATATGGAATACCCTTTGAGTGGAAAAAGCTGCCCCTGAAGTCTCTCTTAAATCTTTCCCCTCTCAACTAAGGCCTATGCCCTCCAGTTTTAGAATGCTCTATCCTGGGAAAAAGACAGTGTGTGTTCACTTCATCCATGTCTCTCATGACCCTCCATACCAGTAAGGTCACCTCTCAGCCTCCTACACTCCAAAGAAATAAGCCCCAGCCAATCCATTCTCTCCTAACAACTCAAGCCCACAAGTCTGAAGAAGGGTCTCGACCTGAAACGTCACCCATTCCTTCTCTCCAGTTGAATCTTGTATTCAGCATTGTTGCCAATAATGTGTCCTCCTGACCTATTCGACACTTAAAGCAGAGTTTTCTGTAAATTCACTTTGTACTTGTACTGCCTGACCCGCTGAGTTACACCAGCATTTTGTGTCTACCTTCGATTTAAACCAGCATCTGCAGTTCTTTCCTACACAGCCTAGGTAACTTCCTGGTGAATCCCTTCTGCACCATTTCCAGCTTCATAAAATCCTTCCGATAGCTGAACTACTAGAACTGCATACAGTGCTCCGTATGGTCTCAACTTGATTTGACAACTTTTGTACTCAATATTCTTACCAATGAAAGCAAGCATGCCAAAAACCTTCTTCACCACCAATTGAAAAAAAGAGTGAGATGAAATGGCAAGTTTTATATCTCTGCAGCAGGACAGGAATGTGGCATGAGAAAGAGAAGTGTTGATGGGAATGGTAGAGCGAACCAGGGAGTTGCAAAGGGAATGATGCATTCAGAATGCTGAAAGAGGAGAGGGAAGGGATGATTTGACCAATGCTGGAACCTTGTTGAAGATGGTGGACATACAAAGGATGATGTCCTCTAAACTGTGAAAAGTATGATCTGTGCTCAATCTCCCTTCACTTGAGACAACAACCACCGCCACCGATCCAACCAGCCAAACCCCCTCAATCCCAGAAATTATTTTGGTGAACCTTCACTGCACTCCCTCAATTACAAGTACAGGTCAACCACCGATTTTCTGGCATCCGTGGTTTCAGAGCCTTTCTGGATTATCCATTTTGCCGGACCAACAGAGGTCAAGGCCTCCGAGAGGAATCCAACGGTACCAGAGTGGTCCACCTAGGCCGCCAAGGGGGCGAGATACCAGCCTGCAAAGTCAGCTATGGGAACGGATCTGCCGGCTCTATCCAGGCCGGAGTTCCAGAGCCCCGGCCGTAGGGGGCAAATTCGCCCATCGATCGACATGGAAGTCCCAAGGAAGGTGAAATCGTTACCTCAACCAGCCTAGGCGCCACATTTTCGGGGGGACTTCTGGGGGAGACTTCAAGTGTGCCCTCATAATTTTGTCCGGATTAAAGCAGGTGTGGGACCACCAGTTGCCGGAAAATCGGTGGTGGACCTGCATATCCTGAACGGGAGACTTGACCTGGCCTGCCCACAATATTCGAGTTGTGGTCTTGCTGGAGCCCTGTAAGAGCTCTACTCTTATAAACAGATCCTCTTGCAATAAAAGCTAACATTTAATTTTCCTTTTTTATTTTTATCCTATACATGCGTTAAATTGCAGTGATTTGCGTACAAGGACAGCCAAGTTCTTCTGAACACCAACACTTTAAAATATTTATTCATTTATAAAGTACTCTTCTTTAGCTTTATTTCCAGCTTCACTGGAAACTCGTACTTTTCTGCATTATATTCTGCATTATCTGCTCATTTGACCTATTATAATTCAGCCTTTATCCCTTTGAATACTCTTATTGCATCCTCCTTACAATCTACATAGCTACTCAACTCAGTATCATTAATACACTTGGATAGATTATATTTGTTCCCCTCATCACAACAAGCGGTGCTGGCTCGAAGGGCAGAATGGCCTCCTCCTGCACCTATTTTTTATATTTTCATTTTCTAAACAAGGAGCAATTCATGGGTCTGAATTAACAAAGAGAAAATAAACAAAACAAAGCTAGGGCTTTTGACGCCAGAGATTGTAAAGGACGTTTTCCATTGTGAGGCAGAAACTAACTGACAATTCAACGGATTTTTTAAACATAAAAGCAACAGTTTTAGCATTGCTCCTTTGGAAGGAATTTATACGGTTGTAACAAAAACAGCAAGAAGATTCCAATTTGGAGTTTTTCTTTGGGCAGATGTCTGTTGATGTACAAAATGAAAATTTATTGTGTTGAATAAAGTCAAACTGAATAAAAAATGATGTCAACGAACCTTCGCTGAAGAGCAATTATGGAAGAGTGGGGAAGGAAAAGTGGACAAGAGGGTGGGGGGAGGAGAAGGGGGGGGGAGAGGGTGGGGAGAGAGGGGGGAAGAGGGTGAGATGCAGTGTATATGGCCTTCGATAAGATGCCACATAAATGATTATTTAACAAAATTGGAGCACATGTGTTTGGGGATAATATTCCAGGGTGGATTCCAGCATCTGCAGTTCCTTGTGTCTCCTCGTACAAGGGTAGATAGATAATTTGTTAACAGAGTAAAATTACTGAGGCACCTCTATTTTGGGAAATCATGTCCAGCAATGCTGAAACCAATCAGACCCACAAATTGGTCCTTGCTTGTCGGGGCAGTGGGTACACCTTCATATTTCTGTGTGCACACATCATGGACACAGGCAGGGCCTGATGGAAGAGAGCAGCCTGCACCTTTACAGGCTCATTCACCAAGTGTCAGGAGTTAAGGGTACAGTACACTAGCATGCTTGCCGTGGCCAAAGTGCAACATCTTTAGCAAAACGCAAGGTGCTGGAGTAACTCAGCGGGTCAGTACCATCTGTGGAGGAAATGGACAGGTGACGTTTTGGATCAGGACCCGTCTTCAAGAAGGTTCACCGAAGAGATGGGTACCTCTTTTTACTGCTAAATCTCTTCAAAACATGGCTATTTTGAGGAAGTTCTTTTTACTGCTCCATTGTAAAATCTCGTCAAAGTATGACTGCTTTGAAGAAGTTTTCACGTTTACTGTGTATAAGATCTTGTAGTGTATGAGATCTTGAGGGGATTAGTGAGGTTAAATGCATAGTCTTTTACCCAGAGTAGGGGAAGCAAGAACCAGAGGACATAGGTTTAAGATGAGTGGGGAAAGATTTATTAGGAACCTGAGGGGCAATGTTTTTACAAAAAGGGTCGTGTGTATGGAACGAGCTGCTAGAGGAGGTTGTTGAGGCAAGTACAACGTTTACAAGACATTTGGACAGGTACATGGATAGGATAGGTTTAGAAAGATATGGGCCAAACAGAGGCAGGCGGGACTAGTATAGATGGGGCATCTTAGTCGGCGTGGGCTAGTTGGGCCGAAAGGCCTGTTGCCACACCCTGTGACTATGACTATACTGCTTAATGCAATTTCTTTTACAGTGCAAAGACATTATATTGGGGAATCAACATAAGATTCTGATACATCAATATATTAAAATCTCTAACTCAGTAGGTTTGGATCATGTTTCCTTCTGTAACAGATCACCCCTTGCATTGAAACCTAAGTTTCATGGCGTGAGTGGGGAAAAAAAGGTTTCTTACCTTGATTCTTCCAGGATAATTCCCGAGGCTAAAAATGTGGAACAAAAATGCTGTGTTTGAAGCTGTGTTTCGGTCTAACTCCCCTCTCCGTCGAAGCTTCTTGCGAGTTTTTCACTCTCCTTTCAATGTGACCAAAGGCCAAGAAATGTACTTTGAACCAACCAGGGAGGTTTATATCAGAAAAGATTCCTTTGATTAACCTTTGAATAGCTGAGCAGACAAAATGCAAATGTGCCTGTGCAATAAATAGCTGGTGAAGTCTGCATTGTGTGGAGGTTGGAATTTGAATTAATGAGTTCTGCCTTAACTGGCAATTTTCTGTCAGGCTGTATTATTTCATTTTCTTTCAAAGATCAGTCAGTAGGATTAATTTCTTAAGTATTTTGCTGATATTCATAGATGAATTTGGCCAGAGGGTGGTGAATCTGTGGAATTCCTTGCTGCAGGAGGCCAAGTCATTGGTATTTCTAGAACGGAGATTGATAGTTTTTTGATTAGTAGGGGTGTCAAAGTTTATTAGGAGGAGGCATGAGAATGGGGGTTGAAAGGGAAAAATAGATCAGCCGTGATCGAACGGTGGAGCAGACTCACTAGGCCGAATGGCCTAATTCCGCTCCCTTGTCTTATGATCTAATGATTTGGGCTGTTGCTGCAATTTGGATACTTTTGATTTGCTTCTTCAGTATCAGATTGTGCACGATTCTGAACCTTCTACACTCTGTACATTTACTTTTTTAAAATCAGATGTTGTGCTCACACTGTCGCACGATGCTTACAAATTAATTCCTTTTGAAGTCCAATTACTGCTGATGTGTTAAATGTGGGAGCAGCAGTGAGATCTAACAAAAGATTAATGGAATAGTAGGAACTATTGATAGTTGAAGGAGAATTGTTGACTGGAATCCAAGAGAGCTCTTTCGGTTGATCTTTAACTTTTGATTTTCAGATGCAGCTAAATATTGAGTTTAGTTTATTGTCACTTGTACCGAAGTACAGTGAAAAGCTTTAGTTGCGTGCGAACCAGTCCCAAATTCCCAAAAATGTGGGAATGGGAGTATTATCGTTAGATATAGTGCACGATACCAATACTTGATGTGAATAACACATCCATTCAATTGAAGTTTGCATTGTACAAAACTGGGCTTATCCTAAATAAAAACAGGAAATGCTGGAAATACACGGCAAGTCAGTCGGTATCTGTGGGGAAACGCCCAACATTTCAGGTTCAAGACTGCATTTAGGGAGTGTATCTTCCTGGATCTGAGGCTTTTTGTCATGTAGGTGAATCAGTTGGTCTCTTTGAAGATAGACACAAAATGTTGGAGTAACTCATAGGAACAGGCAGCATCTCTGGATTGAAGGAATAGGTGATTCGGGTCGAGAAGTCTAAAGAAGGGTCTCAACCCGAAACATCACCCATTCCTTCTATCCAGAGATGCTGCCTGTCCCGCTGAGTTACTCCCAACATTTTGTGTCTATCTTCAGAGTAAACTAGCATCTGCAGTTCCTTCCTACACATACTCAGTGGTTTCTTTGCTAGACTCGCAGGAAGATCACATCTGTTCATTCAGTTTTCAACTTGTTTCCCAGACAGACTAAAGGAAATATATCAAGTGCTTCAGTGAATCTAGGACTGATATCCACTGCATGTCTATTAAAAAAATAGTTGTTAATGTGAGAAAGAGGAGCAAGGTCATCTCTGTCCTCAATGCCGACAAGGCATCCTGTGGGGTAGTTTAGTTCAGTTTAGTTTATTGTCATGTGTACCGAGGTACAGTGAAAATCTTTTGTTGCGTGCTAACCAGTCAGCTGAAAGACTATAAATGATTGCAAACAAGCTGTTCACAGTATACAGATACATTTCTAAAGGGAATAACGTTTAGTGCAAGATAAAAAGGCATATTGGGGTGACCAATAACTATTGCCTTGATTGGCGCATTCTGAAAAATAAGTTGTAACCTGCAATAGAGAGTTTAGAAACAAGGAACCACAGATGCTGGTTTATACCAAAGGTATGCACAAAGTTCTGGAGTAAGTCAGCGGGTTAGGCAGCATCGCTGGAGAACATGGATCCGTGACATCACTCATTCCTTCCATCCAGAGATGCTGCCTGTCCCGCTGAGCTACTCCAGCATTTTCTGTGTATCTGCGAAGTGATGAGGAGCACAAAGGAGCAGTTCTGAACTTACAGAAAGAAAGAGTGAGATACCGTAAGCTAGCTTTGCCATTCCCTGGATCTAAGCCTCCCACTCACCATCTTATGGGACTTCTCCATGTATGTCCTTTCACCCCTGTACAGGAACACAAAGGTATCTTTCCAGGTGAAGCAGCAATTCACCTGGACTTCCAGTCTTGTGTGCTGCATTTGTTCGCATTGTGACCTTCTCCACTGAGGGGAAATCAAATGCAGGCTGAATGGTTTCTTTGCGATCCCAGTGCACTTGGTTCACAGGAGTGACCCACAGCTTCTCATTGACGACGGTTTTAATTCACCATCCCGTCTGTCCGTGACCTCCTGCACTGTTACAGTGGCGCCCGTTGCAAGTTTGACGGAACAACACTACGACGTTCATAAGTTCCAGGAGCAGAATTAGGCCATTTGGCCCTTCAAGTGTACTCTGCCATTCAATCATGGTTGGAGCCTTGGATAATACTGCTCATCCCCTCCATTACAAACTGGTCTACCTGAGAAGCACCTTCAGCAAAAGACTGGTTCCACCAAGATACAGCACAGAACGCCACACGGGATCCTTCTTCCCTGTGGCTATCAAAGTGTACAACTCCTCCCCCTTCTGCCATGGGGTAGATTGACTCCCCTTCCCCTTCCTCCCCACCCGCAATCTTTGCACATCCCAAACCCTGGACTTTCCACACGTCACTTTAATTTTATGTATCTTGTTGTGTTTTATGACTGTTGGCAGACCAATTTCCCTCCTGGGATAAATGAAGTTCTATCGTATCGTATCTATCTTTCCCTCTCAACCCCATTCTCCTGCCTTTGCCCCATAACCCCTGATACCCATACTAATCAAGAATCTGTCAATCTCCGCCTTAAAAATATCCATTGACTTGGTCTCCACAGCCATCTGTGGTAATGAATTCCACAGATTAAGCACCATCTTACATCTGCATACGTTGCAGTCTGCAGTGCTCAACAGAGAATTCTTCAACTTTAAGAACTCACTGTTTCTTTCAGTCTGTATCCGAACTGAACACATCATTTTAGCTTAGTTTTTAGGTTTGCCTGCAGGGCATTTTCCACAGTCTTACAATTAGTCAGACGTTACTCATTCAGATAAATAAGATAAACCTGTAACTAACTGCTAAAATATGTAATCTGTTGTAGCTGGGCTGACAGCACAAATTAGGTTAAAGAAAACATTTTTGGAACTATTAGCCGTTTGGTGATTATTTAAATAGAAATTAATAGAGCTTGCGTAGAAATGCCTGAAAATTGTCACAGAGAGCAGTTGTTTTCAGTGCAGTTTTCTCATTCAGCAGTAACTTCATATTTCGTTTTTAGTTTTAGAAACAGCGTGAAAATAGGCCCTTCGGCCCACCAAGTCCACACTGACCATCGATCACCCGTTCACACTCGTTGTATGTTATCCCACTTTCTCATCCACTCCCTACACACTAGGGTCAATTAACCTATAAACCCATATGTATTTGGCATGTGAGAGGAAACCGCAGCACCCGGAGGAAGCCTACACACTCAGGGAAAACTTGCAAACTCTACACAGATAGCACCTGAGGTCAGGATGGAACCCAGCTCTCTCGAGCTGTGAAGCAGCAGCTGTACCACCTATGCCAATGTTTCACCCAAATGAATCTCATGTTAATCTTCTCTTTTGCAGGTTTTGCTGAGGCAGTTGACACATCCTCATCGTTTATCCAATGGATCCCGGAGATCTGTTTGCACGGCATTTAAGGTGACCTAAAATGTTGGATTGGGTTTTAACGGTACCTTGCCGTTCTTCTTGGTTCTTGGTTTCTTGGTCCTCCAAAATATTCCAACTGGAATTTAAACTGGAGGTGGTGAAGGGAGGACTTAAGCCAGAAAGGGTTATTGGGAAGAAAGAGCTACTTTAAATTTAGTTGCATCTGGTTGGGTAACTATAGTTGGGTGGAGATTATTCCATGCTTTAATTGTGCGGGGGAAGAACAAATTGCTGTACACATCTGTCTTTGTAGCTGGGATCACAAATTGGATCGAATGCCCTCGTCTGCTCCTAATTGGTTTGGGTTTGGTGTAGGTCTTGTAGTCTATGTCGATCTGACCATTTAACATTTTGTAAAAACAGGTCAAACGGTGAGCTTCACGTCTGTCTTGGAGAGGGTTCCACCCCAGAGAATTCAGAAGTTTGGTGACACTCGCTTCTCTCTCATAGGTGTTAGTAACAAATCGAGCTGCCTGTCTTTGGACACGTTCGATGGAAGAAATGTTTTTATTTGTGTATGGGTCCCATGCTGCAACTGCGTAGTCCAAATGAGGTCTAACAAGGG
This sequence comes from Amblyraja radiata, assembly GCF_010909765.2. Taxonomy (NCBI): domain Eukaryota; kingdom Metazoa; phylum Chordata; class Chondrichthyes; order Rajiformes; family Rajidae; genus Amblyraja; species Amblyraja radiata. Next base: position 7,010,782 of record NC_045993.1, on the reverse strand, counting down.
TGAAGTATAGCTTCTCCTTGACAGAAGTTGAACAATGATGAAAGTTATGGGAAGAAGACAGGGGAATGGGTTTAGAAGGGAGAGATAGATCAGCCATGATTGAATGGTGGAGTAGACTTGATGGGCCTAATGGCCTCATTCTGCTCTTATCACTTATGACCTTATGTGTTGAGTCTACGTTTGAGTTTGATGACCTTTCACCAGCAGAGGAAAGGGAAACACAGGTATACTAGGCAGAGTTGATGCTGCACTGGTCATTATGAGATGCAGTTGTCTCCAATAACACAATACTCTTTGTCTTCCTGCTTTGAACAGGCTGCTGATTTGCAGATTGAACTCACTAAACAACCCAGAGAGAAGCCAGACAACAACACCCTGGTGTTTGGCAAGTCGTTTACAGACCATATGTTGACAGTGGAATGGGACGCAGAGAAGGGCTGGAGCAAACCCCAAATTAAACCTCTGCAGAACCTCTCCATGCATCCTGCATCTTCAGTTCTGCACTACTCTATAGAGGTAACCAATTTCCTTACAAGATCCAAGAATTAATACTTTTAAACACCAGGGCCAATACCCCAGTGCTGAACTACTATCTACCTCATTGGTGACCCTCGGACTATCCTTGATCTGACTTTGCTGGCTTTACCTTGCACTAAACGTTATTCCCTTATCATGTATCTGTACACTGTAAATGGCTCGTGTGTATTCTGCTGACTGGACAGCATGCAACAAAAGCTTTCCACTGTACCTTGGTACATGTAACAATAAACCTGACTGAACCCACCCATCCCATGGCATCCTGCAGTTCTCTGAACCACGATTCGGAAATCCCACTCCTCATTTATTCCACCCACAACCATTCATTCCTTGCTGTGTCAGAACTTTGGGGTGGCACAGTGGTGTAGCGGTAGAGTTGCTGCCTTATGACGCCAGAATCCTGGGTTCGATGCTGAGTACAGGTGCTGTCTGCATTGAGTTTGTATGTTCCCCCTGTGACCACGTGCTCCGGTTTCCTTCCACACTCCAAAGACATACAGATTTGTAGGTTAATTGGCTTCGGTAAAAATTGTAAATTGTCTCTAGTGTGTAGGATAGTGTTAGTGTATGCGGGTGGTCATTGTTTACAGTGGCGGACTGGCCAGGGTGTCAGCTTGCCCGATGGCAAGTGGGCCCCTGATGAAGTTGGCCCCCTATATCAAGTGGGCCCCTGATGAAGCGTGCCCCCTATATCAAGTGGGCCCCTGATGAAGTGGGCCCCCTTTGTCTCCTGGCAACCAATATTTTTAAACCCAGTCCGCCACTGATTGTTTCAATGCTGTATCTAATACAATCAGTTAAAAAATTGGCCCGCAGATGCATTGTGAACCCGTATACACAAGGGTTAGATGTCCTGACATCAGCTCCATTAAACCTACACCAATCAACCCCACTTTGGATGTTGGTCCTGGAGGGAGGTTGGAAGGAATGGTTGATGAAAGTGTCCTTTTGTCATCGAATGTGTGTGTGGGAGGGGGGGCACGTGGCATGTGGGACAATTTGAAGACAAAACGTTTTTTCTTCTCCTCCCGTTTTCCCCAACAGCTGTTTGAAGGTATGAAGGCTTTCCGTGGTGTGGACAACAAGATTCGCATGTTCCGACCGGACTTGAACATGGAGCGGATGCACCGGTCAGCGGTCAGAGCCAGTTTGCCGGTACGTTGGGCACTCGCTTACATTCTCCTCGTTGAAGAGAGTAAAACAAAGACACGCAACAATTCAAAGTGCTCGCAAGGGATGACGTGCTCGGTTACGATGGCCGGATGTGGAGAGCGATGTTCCAGTGTTCCGCTCTCACGCTAGGACATTCAATCCAGTACCGAGAGTGTGTCGCATTGTCCAAGATGTCACTATTTGAATAATACATTAAATTAAAACCCTGCTGGTTTGTTTGCCAAATCCTACCTGGTTCAACTACTCAAACTCAAAAGTGACAAAGCCACTTAATTCAAATCACAGCACTCTATTGCCCATGTGCTGAAGTTCCATTTCCAGCAGGTTGCATCATTGTGACTTCTTTGTCACCATGTGTTTGAAGCTGTTCATGGTATAATTTCAAGTCCAAGTTCAAGTGAGTTTATTGTCATGTGTCCCTGTATAGGACAATGAAATTCTTGCTTTGCTTCAGCACACAGTACATAGTAGGCATTTACTACTTGAAATTTGACATTTTTATTGCAATGCAACACCCTTTGTGCATGCTGCCCTTTAGAAAATGAAACGTTCTTTGCCAGAACTTCTGGGAATTGCTGCCTGTTTGCCTGTGTTTATAGGAATTTGACAAAGGAGAGTTGGCGGAGTGTATTCGAAAACTGATTGAAGTTGACAGAGAATGGGTCCCGTATTCTGATAAAGCAAGTCTCTACATCCGACCCACCTTCATTGGCACCGAGGTAGGAGGCCTCTGTTTGGCATGTCGATGCCGTGTGTTTTAAGAGATTTGTCTGCCAGTTGTTTATTTAAACAAAAATGTATTAAACCACCAGCACGGTGATGCAGCGGTAGAGTTGCTGCCTTACAGCGCCAGCGACCTGGGTATGATCCTGACTACAGGATCATGGAGGTTGTAGGTTCTCCTCGTGACTTGCATTGGTTTTCTCCGGGAGTTCCAGCTTCCTACCACTCTCCAAAGACGTCCTGGTTTGTAGGTTAATTGACTTCGGTAAAATTGCAAATTGTCCCTAGTATGTAGGATAGTGCTAGTCTAGGGGATCTCTAATTGGCACGGACTCGGTCCTGTTTCCGTTGCAGTATCTTTAAAACTAAAAGCTAAAACTAAAGTGTGCAGTTGAAATAAATAAAAGACAGTGTAACTGCTTCAATCAAGATATCACAGAATTCAGATGGATTCCATTGAAGCAGATAATTTCCCCTGACCTTGTCAACCTTATACTTGCTTCCCTTGTTATTAGTGCACACAATATGATCCCATTCCCCCACACTTCTCAACCCTTTCTACGAGGTGCAGCCACTGAACATTAGTTTAGTTTAGAGATACAGCAAGGAAACAGGCCCTTCGGCCCACCGAGTCCGCACTGACTAGCGATCCTCACACATTAACACTATCCCACAGACGCTAGGGACAATTTACACATACAACAAGCCAAATTACCTACATATCTGTACATCTGGATTGTGGCAGGAAACTGAAGATCTCGGAGAAAACCCACACGGAAAAACGTACAAACTCCGTACAGGCAAGTCGGGGTCGAACCCAGGTCTCTGGTGCTGTAAGGCAGCAACTCTACGGCTACACCACTGTGGCCGCCCATTCTGTGGATTTTGCCCCAGATATAGTGCTGATCACTGGATTATTTAGCTTTCCTTTGAGAAGATGGGACAGTTTGCACCACAGCAAGTGGCGCCAGTTAAACGCTCGGTAAGAAGCAACCGGTGTGGACCACACATTCACTGTTGCACATTTGCTTTCTCTCCCCAGCCTTCCCTCGGAGTGTCCCGAACTAACCACGCCCTACTCTTTGTTATCATTGGGCCCGTTGGACCCTATTTTGCAACAGGAGGTTTCAACCCCGTCTCGCTGCTTGCTGATCCAAAGTTTGTGCGTGCTTGGAAAGGAGGCGTGGGTGACTGCAAAATGGGAGGGTAAGTGAGCTCAAAACAAACGAGGTCCATGTTCAGATGCCACTTTTAAAGATATGATTTAATGGAGAGAGAATGTCAAAATCAGGGGTTTCTGGCACTGGGCCAAGGGGATTGGGAACCCCCAGCACTGGAACATCGGGATCGGAAACTCCCAGCACTGGGCCATGAAAAGCATCTCCCACAGCCAACAATGGACCATTGTGGGCTCCACCTTCCCCTGGTCGTCAGTGCCAGCTTGGATTTGTTCTAAACCTCTTTGTACCACGAGTTTCCCTTTCCCCTGACTCTCAGTCTGTAGAAGGGTCTTGACCCAAAACGTGACCCATTTCTTTTCTCCAGAGATGTTGCCTGACCCACTGAGATATTCCAACATTTTGGGTGTGTCGGGACGTGTTGTGACCCAAAATGGCTTGTGATGAGTAAAATTTAGTTTAGTTTAGCTTATTATTATTGTCACTTGTATCGAGGTAGAGGGAAAAGCATTTTGGTTGCGTGCTATCCAATCAGCAGAAAGACTATCCAAGCAGCACGGGAGGGCAATTTGAGGACTTAGCACATTCATTTCAATTATTAACTTGTGCTTAAATTATCCCAGTTTTGTAAAACTCCAGTGCAAGATCCTCGTCAGTCAGTGTCCAGAATGATGTACAAGAGAATCATCAGGATAAAGGCGGTATGGTGGAGCAGCGGTAGATTTGCTGCCTTACTGCGCCAGAGACCCGGGTTCCATCCTGACTACGGGTGCTTGTCTGTACGGAGTTTGAACGTTCTCCCCTTGACCTGCGTGGGTTTTCTCCGGGTGCTCCGGTTTCCTCCCACACTCCAAAGATGTACAGGTTTGTAGGCTAATTGGCTTGGTATAATTGTAAATTGTCCCTAGTGTGTGTAGGATAGTGTTAGTGTGCAGGGATCACTGGTTGGCGCCGACTCGGTGGGCTGAAGGGCTGTTTCCGCGCTATAATCTCTAAACTGTAACTAGACTAAAGGTTATTTTGTGTAAAATCTGACCGAATTCTCCTCTCACTTCCTTGCCGTGTAGAAATTACGGCCCCACGATCTATGTTCAGAATGAAGCTCTGAAGCAAGGCTGCCAGCAGGTGCTGTGGCTCTATGGAGATGAGCACGCTGTCACAGAAGTCGGGACCATGAACATCTTCGTCTATTGGAAGAACGAGCAAGGCGGTGAGTATTGCAGGCAATGCCAGCTGCACAGCCAGCCCGCTAGTGCACTCATACACACTGCTGCCTTTATAAACACCTTCCAAGCCCACACTTTACAAGCCTAATGGCCACAGTTCAAGATTATTTTAATCTTGTCTTCCTCCTGTTGCATTCCTCTTGTGTTTTCCTGCCTGGTGGAGCCTTTGTTGTCCTGTGAGCCTTCCTTGCCTATCTCTCCTTCACTGTGAGACCGGGCCTGGCCTCTGTCCCTCCTGCAGTCCAGAGGCTGACCTGTTGCCCCCTCCTGACCTGTGTGGCCAGGTCTACCTCTCTCCCCCTCACTGCAAGTCCTGGCATGTATTGCCTGCCTATCCCATCCCTGTGGGGCCAAAGCTGCCTCTCTCCTGCTCTGTGAATCCTGGCCTGTCTCCCACCTGCTGCCCGATTCTCCTTCCCTGTGTGGCCTGGCCTATCTACCTTTCCCTCATTGTGAGCCCTGGCCTGGCCTATGTACCTCTCCAGCCCTGTGGAACCAGTCTGTTTTCCCTTCCCGTGTGCTGAGACTTGGCCCTGCCCTGTCTCCATCTTGCAGTATAGGGCCATGACCTGATTCTCCTGCATGTCCTGTGCGGTCTTCCCTGCCTGTCTCTCACTCACTGTAGTATAGAGTCCTGGCCTAATTCTCTCCCTCCTACATTCCCTCCCTCTTACTTGCCCCTCCCATGCAGGGTCTGCCTTTTCATCTGCACTTGCTGATAACAGGTTGTGGATTTTAAGTGTGTCAGTTCCCAAAGCTGTCGTTCATCCCTGTTAAGCGGATGGTTGGGGAGGTATGCCCGGCTAGAGGTGATGATGTTTTGGTTTCTTGTTGAGTAATTCTAGGCTTCCTCCTCCAGAGGTTGAATTGCTCACTCCTCCACTGGACGGTACAATCCTTCCGGGCGTCACGAGGCAGAGCTTGCTGGACCTGGCACGGCAGTGGGTATGTTGGCATTTCAGTTTCCATGCTGTATCTCTAAACTAAACTAAACTAAATCCAGTGACATAAGTTGGCACATTTTGGGATTGTCATTGTGTGGCTGGAGGAGGATGAATGCATAGAGGGAGTACAGAGAAGGTTCACCAGACTGATTCCTGGGATGGCAGGACTTTCATATGAAGAAAGACTGGATAGACTCGGCTTGTACTCGCTAGAATTTAGAAGATTGAGGGGGGATCTTGTAGAAACTTACAAAATTCTTAAGGGGTTGGACAGGCTAGATGCAGGAAGATTGTTCCCAGTGTTGGGGAAGTCCAGAACAAGGGGTCACAGTTTAAGGATAAGGGGGAAATCTATTAGGACCGAGATGAGAAAAACATTTTTCACACAGAGAGTGGTGAATCTGTGGAACTCTCTGCCACAGAAGGTAGTTGAGGCCAGTTCATTGGTTATATTTAAGAGGGAGTTAGATGTGGCCCTGGTGGCTAAAGGGATCAGGGGGTATGGAGAGAAGGCAGGTACAGGATACTGAGTTGGATGATCAGCCATGATCATATTGAATGGTCGAAGGGCCGAATGGCCTACTCCTGCACCTATTTTCTATGTTTCTATTAACAAGCAGTCATGAGCCAGAATGCATAAGGTCATAAGGAATATGAGTAGAATTAGGCCATTCGACCCATCAAGTCTATGCCATTCAATCATGGCTGATTTATCTCTCCCTCCTATCCCCATTCTCTGCCTTCTCCCCATAACATCTGACAACCATACTATTCAAGAATCTATCTATCTCTGCTTTAAAAATATCCACTGATAGTTTATAATTTAACACTGTTTATTTCCAGGGAGAGTTTAAAATTTCGGAGCGAGGGATGACAATGCCTGAACTAGTCAAAGGACTGCAAGAGAATCGAGTGAAGGAAATCTTTGGTGCAGGCACAGCGTGTGTTGTGTGTCCAGTCGATCGAATCCTTTACATGAACCAGGTGAGCCCATTTGATGGAACCCCACTCTCTGAAATGCTTTGTGGCATCACGGGTTGAAAAGCGGAGTAAGAAACTGAAACTCCACCCAGCAAGCAGACAGACGAAAGCCCATGATCGACAAAAAGAGCTGGAATAACTCTGCGGGTCAGGCAGCATCTCCGGAGATAACTTTTTGGGTCGGGAGCCTCCTTCAGACAGAAGCGCATGGTTCAGCTGATTCCAAAGACAAATATCTGACATTTTAAACCAGATTATAAATGATCCAGGCCAGGTTGGTTAACCGTGTTTAAGAAGGAACTGCAGATGCTGGAAAATCGAAGGTACACAAAAATGCTGGAGAAACTCAGCGGGTGCAGCAGCATCTATGGAGCGAAGGAAATAGGCAACGTTTCGGGACGAAACGTTGCCTATTTCCTTCGCTCCATAGATGCTGCTGCACCCGCTGAGTTTCTCCAGCATTTTTGTGTACCTTCAGGTTGGTTAACCGTTGGTCCCAAAAGAAGGTCTACTTTGTGTTAATCATCTTCTTTCCTGGACTAGGGAGATCCGATGCAAACATATTGTTCCATGCAGGGTGCTGATTGTTATGATACCTCCTATTATTCCCCCACTCGCACTGTTTCCACATAGAGGACATGTGTTTCAGGTGAGGGGGTCAAGATTTAATAGGACCCTTAGGGGCAAGTTTTTTTTTAAATACAAAGGGTGGTGGGTGTATGGAACGAGTTGCCAGAGATAGTAGCTGAGGCAGGTCATTTGTGAGCAGTTAACACTCAGCTACCGTGCACTCCCAAAGTGTTCACAAAGCTAGCCCTGAATGTTCCTTTTCCATCCCGTGTGTGTTCACAGGGTCTGTGTTTCCAGGCCGTAAGTGGGGACTTGTATTTCTTAGAGGAGGTTTTAGCCTCATTCCTCTGTCTACTTGGTAACTCTCCCTGTAACAGCGCTTGGAATGGAATGTCTATTTCAGGAGTCTCCAGTCATTCATGTGAACGATGCGACCTGCCCGTCGCAACTGATTGAATGTAATTAGAGCTGCTGGGCAGGAGCATGCACTGACTTTGCTTGGCTTATCCATGCAGTTAGTTTGTCAACATAAGCAAATTACGTTTTTTTTTAAATGCTCAGGAATTAAGCACCAGCGATAAGGAAAGTCAAAGAACCAAATGCCAATGACCAGGGCTCATGAGGAATAGGAGTAGAATTAGGCCATTCGGCCCATTTACTCTGCCATTCAATCATGGCTGATCTATCTCTCCCTCATAACCCCATTCTCCTGCCTTCTCCACATAATCTCTGACACTTGTACTAATCAATGCCCAAATACATAGAAGGAAACAAAATTTAGAAATTTGAGAGTCGCAATACTGAATGTGATTAAAATAGTTCTTATGCTACAAAACTTGTTTTTAATGATGGTGGAATATTGTGAAGTAACACAGTTCTTACATTGGTCTTTTTTCTTTATTTAGAACTATCACATTCCCACCATGGAGAATGGCCCAGAGCTAGCTAAAAGGTTCTTGAAAGAATTGACAGACATTCAGGTAAAACTTTGGACTATTATATGTACAGCAGCTTGCATGAATCCTATTTTCATGTGTCAGCTGAAGCTAATGATGGCTCATATCTTCATACCAATTTGTGGGTAGAATTTCAGTGAGGAGAATCTTGTGATATTATGCACCAGCGCATGTTATAAAATGTTCCCTGAAAGGCGATGTAGATCAGGCAAAGTTTTGATTTTAAGTAAACTTTTAAAATATACTAGACCAAGTGCAGACCCGTTGGGTCTGCTTCCCCAAAGCACCCGTTCCCTACCCGTAGCCCCCATGTGGGCATGGTCCTCCAACTCAAACCGTTCCGGAAGGAAGTGAAGCTGATCACTTCTAGCCAAGCCATTGTGACGTCATCAGTTGAAGCTGGTCGTTTTAAATTCAAAGTCTTTTGAATTTTTTAAACTTTTAATCAGTAATAAGTCGAGAGATAAAGCATAAAATGTTCAGTGAAGGTGATCTCTGCCTAGAGGGGAAAAATGTCAATCAGAATATGTAAAAATGTAATCGTTACCGCGTAGTGTTTTTGCGAAGATGTAAAGACAACCACACATATACACACGTATAAGATCAGACTTTTAATAATAATATGATATTTAAGCGTGGCACCATGGTGCAGCGGTAGAGTTGTTACCTTACAGCGCCGGAGACCCGGGTTCAATCCTGACTACTGGTGCTGTCTGTACGGAGTTTGTACATTCTCCCTGTTACCACGTGTGTACCTGTACCTGACCTATACCCCGTTGTACAGTTTGACAGCCTTCCGCATTGTATGAGTGGATCGGTTTACACTGCTGTTGGAAAGTAGCATTTCAAGACTACTTTAATACTGCATTCAATACTACTACATTTCAATAGTGGAGTCCTTTACTGTTTGTTTGTCTGTGCCTGCAGTATAACTGGGAAGAGCTATGTAATGTTGGAGTTTGCTCTTAACACTAATGTGCATGGTACCTAGACTATGGAACAGCATCCCTCTTCCCATCAGAACTGCCCCCTCCATCAACTCTTTTGAATCTAGACTTTAAACTTATTTCTGCTCTCTCAAGCCTTTCTTGAGGTCCTCTGAGGGAGCGCTGTATGTACTTATGTATGTATTGTTGATCTATGTACCACTGTTTTGTAGCATGTTAGTACCTCCACTGATGTAAAGCACTTTGGTCAATGAGAGTTGTTTTTAAATTAGCTATAGAAATAAACTTGACTTGACTTGATTGTTTCTGTTTTAATTCCAGTACGGTCGGACATCCAGCGAGTGGGCAAAGCTGGTCATCTGAATAATGGATATCTGCTTTCCATTCCACACAACCCTAAGCCAGAGGCAGCTCGGTCTGTACTGGGAATGCTTTCAATGCTTTGTGTGGCTTCTCAAGGGAATATCTTGGAGACTTTATTAATCTTGTCTGGTTGTAGAATTAGTCCGGAAAGTGGATTCAGCAGTGCTATCTTGTTCTAGATTCTTTGGTCTGCCGTAGTAGCCTTTAATTGCTTATCAAGTGAATTGTTGCGCTTTATAGGGATGGAACTTGTTGCAACTTATACAATAATCGGTATCAGTGACTCTCCAAATGCTCTTGAGACCCGTAGGACCCAGAGTTGGTTGTGGCTTTGAAGTGAAAAGCTGACGATATATTGGAGGAAATCGGTCGTGCTGGAAGAAGTCCTCAGCTCCTGTTTGCTGCTTCTGACGATCAGGAAATGCTGGGAATCGGAGGGAGACTCAAAAACAGGAAAGATCAATTAATGGCTTTGATCTGTGCTGTTGAATCGATTGGTTTAGCATGGCCGTTCCTTCAGCCACCTGTCAACTGCCGACATTTGAACAGCCGCCTTGTTGAAGCTCTTCAGCTTTTCATTTTAGTTCTCGCAGAGGACATCAACTAGAGCCGTCTGAATCAAAAGGAGTGGCGCAGCCGGTAGAACCGCTGCCTCACGGCACCTGAGACCCGGGTTTAATCCTAAACACAGACACTGTTTGCATGGAATTGCACGTTCTCCCTCTCTTACTAATGGGAGCTCCAGCTTCTTCCCACGTTTCTAGTACAAGCGTGTTGGTGGGTGAATTAACACAGTGAATTGCCCCTAGTGTGTGGCGAAGTAGTAGAATCTCGGGCAGGGAGTTGATGAGAATGTAGAGAGAATAAAAAATGGGATTGATGTGGGAGTATTGTTACAGTGTCTACTTGGTGGGCTAACATGGACTCTGTGGGCTGAAGGGCCTGTTTCCATGCAGTACGAAGATATGTCCCTGAATCTCTTGGCTCTGCTAGGTCAGTTGGGGATGGGAGTGGAGGTCAGGCACATTGAGGATTCATTCCCCTGGCTCCGCTAAGTTAAACAGCCTGACTGTATGTCACTAAAAATCCCCTTGCCTCTAAGAACATCAGAATGTCATTATGGCAAATTATCTTTTTAATGTAATTTTATCTGGGATCTGGACATTGCTGGCAAGATTGATTGCAGCATTAATTTCCCTGAACTAAGCGGCTCGTTAGGTCACTGTCGAGTCGGTCACGTTGCAATAGGCTGGACTCACACACAGACCATACTGTGTAATCGTGATGGATTCCTTTCCCAAAGATCACTAGTGAACCAGGTGGGTCTCTTCCACAATCCAGTAGCTTCGTGGTCATCATTGCAAAGAATTTAAATCCCACCCATGTAGGATTTGAACTCGGGTCTCTCTGGGTTTAGCCTGGGTCTCCAGCGCACTAGTTAATTCAACCACTGTTCCCATCACATGTTTTTGTACAGAATGGTGTCAGAACGCACAAAACAAGTTGTATTTTTTCTGAGTGGGACAGAATTGGAGTAAATCAGTCTTTATATGTACAATGGAAGCAGAGCTATGATAGTTATTAAAAAACGTATGGCATTCTTTTAATGCTGCACATGTTACTGTGACTAGTGGTGGTGCTAATAGCTTGTTGATGGGGCTCAACGGTACAAGTAGTGAACACTTCATCTCCCATTGTGAGGTTTTTTATGTCAAAGCTGCTTCAAGTGTATTGTAGAACCTGCCCACTTCTTGCTTGCTAATCTATAGCAACCTGTTAAGGTAACTTGTAATAACAACTGTACCCCTGTCCTCAGCCCCAGTGCAGTGATTGCCCCAAGGATAGGGGTTAGGGATCAGAAAATCACACAACGGCTGCACTTCTGTAGTGCTGAAGGAGGCCAATAGGTTAATGATGGCAGAAATGTTTCATCTGTTGCATGGTCAGTGTGGAGTCTTCCCCCAATCAAGAATCTGGCCTTTATTGTTCCACTGCCACAAGAGCATTTTCAGCGCTTTCCCTGTTTTTTAACAGGTTGACTTGGCCGATGGACTGAGAAGAATGAGACTACAGCCACATAACCCCACTGATGAGCAGCAGACGTTACTGAGACAGCATCTCTAGCCCTCCATGCAGTTAGCTCCATCCAGCAGCCCTGTGTCGAGGAAACTCTGAGATCACCCTTCCTCAACATCAATCTGTGAGAGGCACTCTTGTGGCCTTCCCTTTGTGGTTGATGGGCTGTTTTCTGAAGAGGCATTTAGTTGATTGAGGGAGTCAACATCACCGCTGCACATCCATTTATGTCAGTCTGTCTCTGAGCGTAGGTGACCACCAGTGTTGCGGTAAGTCGATGTTAGGCAGCACAATGGTACAGCTGGAGCAGCCGCTGCCTCACAGCGCCAGACCCGGGTTCCATCCTGACCTCGGGTGCTGTCTGTGTGGAGTTTGTATGTTCTCCCTCTGACCGCATAGGTTTTCTCTAGGTGCTCCTGTTTCCTCCCACATTCCAAAGATGTACAGGTTTGTAGGTTAATTGGCCTCTGTAAGTTGCCCCTAGTGTGCAGGGAGTGGATGTAAACGTGGGAGAATAAAGAACTGCCCGTGAATGGGTGATTGATGGTCGGTGTGGAATCGGTGGACTGAGGAGCCTTATTTCTGTGCTGTGTGTCTAAAACTAAAACTTATCTGCATTTCATTGCATGACCTCGATGGGTTTGTGTGTGTGTATGTGGTGTATCTGTGTATATGTGGGTGTGTATGTGGGTCTGTGTGTAAGTGGATGTATGTGCATGTGTGTGTGTGTCCATTGAGAATCCTCTGAACCATTGCATCTAATGCATCAATGTGCTTCTCCACTCAAATGGGTATTGGTTTCTCTGCCCGTCTGGGTACTGATTAACAGCCGTAGTGTAACAAGCTGACCTCCGAGACCCTGTAGCAGGATGCCAGTTTCACTTAATCCTTGGATGAGGCAGTGTGGTTTGACAAACTGCAGCTTGGGACAACTAGGTATTCTGGATTTAGCCGTGTCAGTAACTGAAGGAGTCAAACTGGGTCAACTCAGAAATAACTGTGCCAGTTATGTCATCGATAAGCTGCATAATAAACCCATCCTTTAAATCATCTTCGGCACTGTTTTTACCCAGTGATAATTGTAAAGAGACAAACCACCAAATTCCAGTTCTCATTACCTGCCGGGTTAGTCTGAAGAAGGGTCTCAACCCGAAACGTCACCCATTCCTTCTCTCCAGAGATGCTGCCTGTCCCGCTGAGTTACTTTTTGTGTCTATCTTCAGGTTAGGTAATGTGCTCGTTAGGGCAGCACAACAGCTGCCTCGCTGGTTCAGCCCCGGATTCAATCCTGACCTTGGGTGCTGTCTGTGTGGAGTTTGCCCATTTCCCACCTATGATAGAGTACGTCACCCCGGGTGCTCCATTTTCCTCCCACACAACAAAGGCGTGCCACTGCTGGCATGCAAAGGTTGGCCACTGTTAAATTGCCTGAAGTGTGCAGGGAATGGTAGAATCTGTGGGAGTTGACAGGAATGTGCGGGGGGGAATAAAATAGGATTGGTGTCGGCGAGCTGTAAAGCAGTGCACAGATTTGGAGGGCCGAATGGCCTGTTTCTGTGCTGTACGATTGGATGACTAGTGATTTACACAGTGAGATGCTCAGTTTGGAGTATGGGGAGGCAGGCATGGAGCTGCAGGGAGTGCATGTCAGAGGAGTCACTGCATGGAAACGGGAATGACAGAGGTACGGAGACAATACTGAGCAAGGTGGCGTCCTGAACGAGCCCATTTTGCCTGTTTGGTCCATGTCACACTGTAAATGCTCTTGGTACGGACAGACATTCCGTATTCAGTATCAAACTGAAGAAGGGTCCCGACCCGAAATGTCATCCACCCTTTTTCTCCTGAGATACTACCAACCTGACTCCAGCACTTTGTGTCATTCTTTATTGGGGCTCATCTTGACTAAGAGTCAAGTTCTTTACCAGACCACCACCAGCATCCGTGCTGTCTGAAGGATGTTGGCAAAATCCAGAACCAACACCACATGTGTCCTTACCAAGGGCTTTCACAGTGGCCTTGTTCCACTATCTCTAACTCATGAAATGTCATGTCATGGCTCTGAGGGAGGTTAATAGATTGGTGCTGTTTGGGCTGAATCCTGACTGTCAACAAAATAAGAGTGAAATTGCAAAGAATCCCATCTCCAAAACGTTCCTTTGGGAGGTTAATTATAAATGCTTCCAGTAAACTCTGTGTCGAGGCTGCACTTCACGTTATTCTGGTTTGCTGCGTGGCCAACATCTCTTCCTATTTAATGTGTCTGGCAGCGTTCATTTGGCTTTGATCTTTACCTGTAAGTTGTATTTTTGTTCACCAAGAGTATATTTATACACCTTTGAATTATGTCTTTCATTCCCAAGTGCTATTTATAAATGTATTTTTTTCTTTACGAAGGTTGTCAAACTCGCTTGCACCATTAATAACAATATATTCCTTCATTCTGCAATAAAATAATTAAAATGTGTTTTGTGTTTTCTCACTGGTGGGGAGAGGGGAGGTGAGGGATTGTAACTGCCTGTACAACCAAAGATCCTATAGCGGAGCAAGATAGACCACTCCTGCAAAAATGCAATGGGCTGACGTGTAGTACGCAACCGAGCGGAACGTGGGCCTTTTTTTCATCCATTTCAGTAACCCGGACCCGACTCGCAGTGTAATCAACGTTGCGGGGGAACAGTTTGTGCTAATAAAGTATAATTCTGGAAATGAGGAGAAGATTTTTCCCAAGAACTTTTATTTTTACGAGGATGTTTCCATAACCGGCTTCCGTCTCCGCACTAGTACCTTTGCTCCGCTATGGGATCTTTGGTGCGGAGACGGAAGCCGGTTACCGAAATGGGGCCGAAAATCGTCCATGACCGTACTACGTCTTTTTCGTCGAGTGATCTATCTTGCTCGCTATAGGATCTTTGGTTTGGTGGACTGTGTGGGGTGGGAGGACCCGTTGCTCCTCTCGTGCAGCAGGTGGTGCTGCACAGGACAAAGGGAGATGTCTTGTATATCATTTATCCTGTGGGTTAGTGACTAGTCTTGCTGCCAGCATTGAGTGAAACATTAAAGACTTCTGTTGTAAGTTAAAGACTCTCAAATTTTGTGCAGACTTAGAAAATGAACACAAAAATAGCGAACAACCATTTATATAAAAAGGTTATCAAAATAAACCAGTTTCAGCCTTTCACGTTATGTAACAATCTCCTCTTTTATAAATAAAACGGTTCATTAACATTGATGATTACGTGTTTAAATAAATAATATCTGAGGCTGTTGCCCCCATTTATTGCTGAACTCCTGAGGTGTAGTGACTCAACATTCGATCAATCCCAGTGGATCTGCTCGAGCGGGATTGATTTGTCCCGACTGTGGGCAGCCGGAGTCTAACTCTGGTGGTGAAGAGTTGCCGTGCCCCATATTCCCATTGTCACTTGAAGGGTCGTTGGCGCCTCCCTCCTTAAATTTGCAGTTCTCCGTCAGCTGAAACTGAAACAAACATGATTTCATAGAGCAGTGACTACAGTGAAGTTGAAATAAATGCTCCAGATTAAACAGTTTGCATGTCTAATGTAGACAAAAGTGCTGGAGAAACTCAGCGGGTGCAGCAGCATCTATGGAGCGAAGGAAATGGGCAACGTTTCGGCCCGAAACGTTGCCTATTTCCTTCGCTCCATAGATGCTGCTGCACCCGCTGTGTTTCTCCAGCACGTTTGTCTATCTTCGATTTTCCAGCATCTGCTGTTCCTTCTTAAACAAATCGCATGTCTAATTACAAGTTCTGATAACCAAACCAATCTTTGACCATACCCTTACCCCAAAATAACACTTCTACAAGTGCTGGAGTAACTGCTGGGCAGCACGGTGGAGCAGCAGTAGAGTTTGCTGCCATGCAACGCCAGAGACCCGGGTTCGATCCTGACTACGGGTGCTGTCTGTACGCAGTTTGTACATTCTCCCCGTGACTTCCCACACTCCAAAGACGTACAGGTTTGTTGGTTAATTGGCTTGATATAAGTGTAAATTGGTCCTAGTGTGTAGGATGGTGTTAATGTGCAGGGATCACTGGTCGGCACGGACTCGATGGGCCAAAGGGCCTGTTTCTGCGCTGTATCTCTAACTGCTTTATTTATCACATATGCAACAACTGCACAATGCAATTCTTACACATGCGGGCAGTGGCTATTTTGTTGCATTTTCCAAATCTCAGCGAGTCCGGCAGCATCTCTGGAGGACATGGATATGTGACGTTACAGGTCATACTTCTTTAGTCTGTACAGGGTCCCAACCCGAAATGTCACAGTTCTCCAGAGATGCTGTCTGAAACGGTGAGTTACTCCAGCACTTAGTGTTTTTTTTTAATAAACCAGCATATGCAGTGCCCTTGTGTCTCCACACCCACCTCCCTCACATTTCTCCCTACAACATATGAGACATTAACCTACTGACTGCGCTGGATGGGGTGGGAGATTGCAACCTTCACGTGGTCCGCCCTGTTTCAACGAATGCAATCAACCCGGCGTGCACAATCAAATAAGATCAAATAGAACAAGTTGTCCTACGACTTTAGGCTGTGCATGCTATACGCAAGAAGAAGAAGTTCTCAGCGATCAATCCCAAAGTCCCAGTGGTTGAGCAGCATGGTGGCGTACCGGTAGAGTTGCTGCCTTACAGCGCTTGCCAGAGACCCGGGTTCAATCCTGAATACAGGTGCTGTCTGTACAAAGTTCGTACATTCTCCCCGTGGCCTGTGTGGGTTTTCTTCGAGATCTTCCGTTTCCTCCCACACTCCAAAGACGTACAGGTTTGCAGGGTAATTGGGGTGTGTTTGTATACTTGGTATAAGTGTAAATTGTCCCTAGTGTATGTAGGATAGTGTTAACGTGCGGGGATCGCTGGTCGGTGCGGACTCGGTGGGCCGACGGGCCTGTTCTGCGCTGTATCTCTAAACTAAAACTAAACCAAACTAAAATAACCATGTAATAATGTAACAATCAAACAGGAGACAATGGGATTCTCTGCTTCCTTACAGGAGGGTGATTTTCATGCCCTTCTACTCACCGTGCTGTAGAGAGTGTTGTTGGTGTTGGAACATAAATAGCGAGCACTCTTTCTTCCTTTAATCAAGATGCCAGTGTTGGTGAACTCAATGTCCATCAGAGCTGAAAACAACAGGGTAATGTTGGTAAACTTACTCACTTCACAGTCTACAACAAAGTGCATAAAGTTTAGTTTATTTTAGAGACACAGCGTGTAAACAGGCCCTTCGGCCCACCGTGTCCACACCGACCAGAGATCACCCCGTACACTAGCACTATCCTACACACGAGTGACAATTTACTGAAGCCAATTAACCTTAAGGGCCTGTCCCACTGTACGAGAGTTCAAGAGTTCTCCAGAGTTTCCCCTGATTCGAACTCGGAGAAGGTCCGTAGCTGTCCGTAGGAGTTCGTAGATGTCACGTAGCGGCTCGTACGAGTAACGGTAGGTAATGCGGTAAACTCGTGACGTTTTTTCAACACTCTGAAAAATCTCCACGAGTAAAAAAATACTCTTGATGAAATTTTAAAAAACTTTTTTAAACTACGCGCCGCTACGAGACATCCACAAACTCCTACGGACCCGCTGCGGACATTCTCCGAGTTCGAATCAGGGGAAAACACGGGAGAATCTCTTGAATTACCTCGTACAGTGGGACAGGGGTTTTACAAACCTGCACGTCTTTGGAATATGGGAGGAAACCGGAGCACCTGGAGAAAACCCACATGGTCGCAGGGAGAACGTACAAACTCCTTACAGACAGCACCCGTTGTCAGGATCGAACCCGGGCCTCTGGCGCTGAAAGGCGACAGCTCTACCACTGCGCCACTCTGCTGCCCAAAAATGTGTCACCACGGAGGGATATGCATCAAAGTGTAGGCGGAATTAGTTTATCCACATATTAGTTTATGCGGTGCTGGCTCGAAGGGCCGAATGGCCTCCTCCTGCACCTATTTTCTATTTTCTATCTTGTCACCACGATCGGAACAGGCATTGTGGGCCGAAGGGCCTGTCCCTGTGCTGTACCACGTTGTCTGTTCGATATTCTATTCCTGGTTTTCAAATGCTCTATATTAGGCAATTAATCAACAAACAAGCAAAGCTTCGCAGAATTAGTTGAAGTGATTGTTTCCTTACTGTAATCATTCTGACGCCTCGTCTTGCTGACTTGCCCCTCATTGTTGATCTGGATGTAGAGGGTAGCGTGTCGGTGGGAGGGTTGGCCAGGATTGGGGTTGTGTCCTCTGCTGTGGACCAGCTCCACCGGACTTGCCTCGATCAAGCTCATCGCGGAGAATGACAGAATTAGCAGAAGGCCCAGTGGAATTGCTAAGTGGGGCATGGCAGCAATTCACACTTAACTGTTCAAAACAAAAAAAGTTGGCATTTAAATGTTATTCGGAAGGAGGACATTTGGCCCAACTCCAAGGCAGCTCTTCTGCCCAAGAAAGTATCCTGCCTGATAGCATCATTCCAATGTACAGGGAACACAACAGGCTGCAGAGAGTGGTAGACTCAGCCCAGTCCATTACAGGTTTGTCACTCCATATCATCAAAAGCATCTACATGAAGCACTGCCTTAAGAAGGTGGCATCTATCATCAACAATCCCCAACACCGGAGCCGTGATTTTTCTCTGCTACCATCGGGCAGGAGGTGCGGAAACCTACAGTCCTACAACACCAGGTTTAAGAGCATTTGCTTTTCTACAGCCATCAGATTCACGACCTCCCCCCCCCCATTTAATTTTCAAATAGATTCAAATTTCAATCAACTGTGTGTCGGAAAGAACTGCAGATGCTGGTTTAAATCAAAGATAGACACAAAATGCTGGAGTAACTCAGTGGGACATGGGACAGGCAGCATCTCTGGAGAGGAGGAATGGGTGACGTTTCGGGCCGAGACCCCTTCAGACTAATGCCAGGGATAAGGTACTGCCCATGCTCTGTATCACCCACTCCCCTGACACCAGTCTAACAAAATTCCTTCTCTCCAGAGATGCTGCCTGTCCCGCTGAGTTACTCCAGCATTTCATGACCATCTTCTGATTCTCATAGTCAAACAATGCTGTTTTATTGTTTTTTTAATCTCGAACTTCCCTCATTAACCAGAAGCGACTAAGATCCTTGCATCACCTGAGCAACTTTCATCTCCACCCTTATCACAGACATTCCATATGTTCTCTCCGCCTCTCCTCCTCTCTGCAATTTTAAAACATATTTCTCACCTTTCCAGGCCTGTCAAGGGGACCTATAGACACTCTACATGTGCTGGAATCATGAGAGAAATAGATCGGGTAAATGCACAGTCTTTAGCCCAGAGTCGGGAGATCAAGAACCAGAGGTCATAAGTTTAAGTTGAGAGGGGGGGGAAGATTTAGTTTAGAGATACAGCACGGGAACAGGTTCTTTGGTCCACCAAATCTGCACTGACCAGCGATCCCCGCACACTAACACTACACACATGAGGGACAATTTACACTTATACCAAACCAATTAACCTAAAAACTGGTACGTCTTTGGTATGTGGGAGGATACCGAAGATCTCAGAGAAAATCCACGCGGTCACTGGGAGAACGTACAAACTCAAGTTCAAGTTCAAGTGAGTTTATTGTCATGTGTCCCTGATAGGACAATGAAATTCTTGCTTTGCTTCAGCACAACAGAACATAGTAGGCATTGACTACAAAACAGATCAGTGTGTCCATATACCATAATATAAATATATACACACATGAATAAATAAACTGATAAAGTGCAAATAACAGAAAATGGGTTATTAATAATCAGAGTTTTGTCCGAGACAGGTTTAATAGCCTGATGGCTGTGGGGAAGTAGCTATTCCTGGAGCCTGGTTGTTGCAGTCTTCAGGCTCCTGTACAGACAGCACCCGTAGTCAGGATCGAACCTGGGTCTCTGGTGCTGCAAGCACTGTAAGGCAGCGACTCTACCGCTGCACCACCCTGTCGCCCCCTGGACCTGTCTGTTGCCTGGTCTGCTGTATATTCCTACTGCTTTCCTTTCTTTGAAAATCCACCACCATGCTTCAGAAAGTGCAGGAAACTTTGCAGTTTAAAGCAAAAATTAAATATATATATATATATGTATCAATATCATTGTTATGTTTATCGTTATTTTTTTTGTTTTGTTTTTGTTTTTGAAAAAAACTAATTTAAAAAAATATATTTTTTTTAATAGATTTTTATTAGAGGCATCTGCATATCATAATCCAAACCTGTACAGATTTTGTTTAATGGTTACATATTAAATATCCTGGAAACCTGGATATTTAATGAAAAGATTTTAAAAGAAAAATAAATAAATATAAATAGATAAATAAATAAATAAACAGACACATCTCTGAGTAGCTCGCTTGACTTCACCGCTAGTTGAGTAGCATTAGAGAAGAAAGACTGGATAGACTCGGCTTGTACTCGCTAGAATTTAGAAGATTGAGGGGGGATCTTATAGAAACTTACAAAATTCTTAAGGGGTTGGACAGGCTAGATGCAGGAAGAATGTTCCCGATGTTGGGGAAGTCCAGAACTAGGGGTCCTTTAAGGATAAAGGAGAAGTCTTTTAGGACCGAGATGAGGAAAACATTTTTCACACAGAGAGTGGTGAATCTCTGGAATACTCTGCCACAGAAGGTGGTTGAGGCCAGTTCATTGGCTATATTTAAGAGGGAGTTAGATGTGGCCCTTGTGGCTAAAGGGATCAGGGGGTATGGAGAGAAGGCAGGTACAGGATACTGAGTTGGATGATCAGCCATGATCATATTGAATGGCGGTGCAGGCTCGAAGGACCGAATGGCCTACTCCTGCACCTATTTTCGATCTTTCTATGTCTATTAACAAACAATCCCACTATTTCAAACTAAATTTCAACGTTAAGGTGTACCTCTAGTAATGCAGTGATTTTCTACACATGGGCGATGAAAGCATTTTATCGGATGCATCACAGCTTGGTCTGGGTACAGCTGTGGACGCAGCCCGGACCATCACGCAAACCAACCTCCCTTCCATTGACTCCATCTACACTCAGCAAGGCCAGCAGCATCATCAAGGACCAGTCTCAGCCCAGTCATTCCCACTTTTCCCCTCTCCTATCAAACAGAAATGTGAAAACGCATAGCTGCAGATTCAGGGGCAGCTGTTATCAGGCAACTAAACCGTTCTCTCACCAATTAGAGAGTGATCCTGACCTCCCTTCTACCTCATTGGGGACTATCAGACTATCTTTCATCGGAGGTAGACAAAAATGCTGGAGAAACTCAGCGGGTGCAGCAGCATCTATGGAGCAAAGGAAATAGGCAACGTTTCGGGCCGAAACCCTTCTTCAGACTTTACTGGAGTTTATCTTGTAACGTTGTGCTCTTTACTCTGCATCTGTTCACTGTGGACGGCTTCATTGTAATCATGTGTCGTCTTTCCGCTGAATGGGTAGCTCGCAACAAAAAAGCTTTTCACTGTACCTCGGTACACGTGACAATAATAAACTAAACTACACCAAAGTAATAATTGATCCTCAAAATACATAGAAATGTAGGGACAAAAGACAGGCACAAAAAGCTGGAGTAACTCAGCAGGACAGGCAGAACCTCTGGAGAGACGGAATGGGTGACATTTCGGGTCGAGACCCTTCTTCAGACTGGTCGGAGTAAAGGGAAAGGAGAGATATAGATGATGATGTAGAGAGATAAAGAACAATGA
Source organism: Amblyraja radiata (assembly GCF_010909765.2). Lineage (NCBI taxonomy): Eukaryota > Metazoa > Chordata > Chondrichthyes > Rajiformes > Rajidae > Amblyraja > Amblyraja radiata. The sequence goes on along the minus strand of NC_045993.1, from coordinate 6,989,367 downwards.
ATGAAAGATATGCAAAAAAGTAAAACGATGATGAAAGAAACAGGTCATTGTTAGCCGTTTGTAGATATAGAAACATAGAAAATAGGTGCAGGAGTAGGCCATTCGGCCCTTTGAGCCTGCACCGCCATTCAATATGATCATCCAACTTAGTATCCTGTACCTGCCTTCTCTCCATACCCCCTGATCCCTTTAGCCACAAGAACCACATCTAACTCCCTCTTAAATATAGCCAATGAACCGGCCTCAACTACCTTCTGTGGCAGGTATATATACGGAGGCTGCTGGAACCTCAAAGCAAACAGTAATATGAAAATTAAAGTAGGCACAGACTGACCAGAGCGTTTCTCAGGCTGTTCCTCGCGGTGAAATCTTCAGTCCTCCTTTCGACGGTCTGTCGCTCGGTGATGGCTGAATGCTATATATATTGCTCTCTGACTGTCAACCCCACCAATAACAATCAAAATCTTATCTTATCTACATCGTCTGCTAGTATAAAAAATTGGTTTTATAGGTGTGAACAGAAGCACTCGTTATAAAGATAATCAAATACATTATAACTAATGAATTAAGTGGAAATGATTACAGGGGATTATGAAGTGTAATAGTTCTGGAGAATATCCTGCAATGTAAAGCATGAGAGAAGATGAATTAGCTAGCTGCAATTAGAATGACAGCATTTTTATATCAACCGGAGATCGCCATAAAGGTATAGAATAAATGCAGTTGGATTACAAATGCCATTTATGGATTTGAAGGAAGCAATTACAATTGGGATGTGACATTTTCAATGGCCTCCCCTTTATTCTAAAACTGTGGCCCCTGGTTCGGGACTCGCCCAACATTGGGAACATTTTTCCTGCACCTAGCTTATCCAGTCCTTTTATAATTTTATATGTTTCTATAAGATATCCCCTCATCCTCCTAAACTCCAGTGAATACAAGCCTAGTCTTTTCAATCTTTCCTCATATGACAGTCCCGCCATCCCTGGGATCAATCTCGTGAACCTACGCTGCACTGCCTCAATCACAAGGATGTCCTTCCTCAAATTCGGAGTCCAAAACTGGACACAATACTCCAGATGTGGTCTCACCAGAGCCCTATACAACTGCACCTTAGTCTCACCCCAGTCACTCCCTCTTCTTCCCTCTCCCATCGATGGTTCACTTAATTTGTCATATGTATCAGGGTACAGTGAAATTAATTTTTGTATACAGTTCAGTACAAGTATCACTACACATAAGCACTTAAATACATCTTAGATAAGCATCTCAGATATAGCACTAGTGCACTTATGTTCCCAATGTTGGGGGGAGTCCAGAACCAGGGATCACAGTTTAAGAATAAGGGGCACGCCATTTAGGACTGAGATGAGGAAAAACCTTTTCACCCAGAGAGTTGTGAATCTCTGGAACTCTCTGCCACAGAAGGTAGTTGAGGTCAGTTCATTGGCTATATTTAAGAGGGAGTTAGATGTGGCCCTTGTGGCTAAAGAGATCAGGGGGTATGGAGAGAAGGCAGGTATGGGATACTGAGTTGGATGATCAGCCATGATCATATTGAATGGCGGTGCAGGCTCGAAGGGCCGAATGGCCTACTCCTGCACCTATTTTCTATGTTTCTATGTGGAATTCTCTGCCACAGAAGGCAGTGGAGGCCAATTCACTGGATGTTTTCAAGAGAGAGTTAGATATAGCTCTTAGGGCTAACGGAATCAGGGAGAAGGCAGGTACGGGATACTGAGTTGGATGATCAGCCATGATCATATTGAACGGCGGTGCAGGCTCGAAGGGCCGAATGGCCTACTGCTGCACCTATTGTCTATGTTTCTATGTTACACTGAGACAGTATAGAGAATCGTCAGATTTGGCGCCTTTTTCAAGTCCCAGTTCAACGTGTAGAGTTCATATTAATCTACGCACCTGCACCTCTTATTGGTGTGCTGCAAATTTCACCACACCAATTGGCGTATGTGACAATAAATGTCCTTTGTCCTTTTGTCCATTTGACCTTTGTTCTCTTTGGAACATGGGAGGAAGCCGGAGCACCCGGAGAAAACCCACACGGTCACAGGGAGAGCGTGCAAACTCCGTACAGGCAGCACCCGTAGTCAGGATCGAACCCGGGTCTCTGGCGCTGTGAGGCAGCAACTCTACCGCTGCGCCACAATTTATTAGAGTATTTGGTGACCCGAAACATCATCTATCCATGTTCTCCAGAGATGCTGCCTGACCTTCTGAGTTTCTCTAGCACTTGGTGCCGATAGACAATAGACAATAGGTGCAGGAGTAGGCCATTCGGCCCTTCGAGCCAGCACCGCCATTCAATGTGATCATGGCTGATCATCCCCAATCAGTACCCCGTTCCTGCCTTCTCCCCCATATCCCCTGACTCCGCTATTTTTAAGAGCCCTATCTGGCTCTCTCTTGAAAGCATCCAGAGAACCGGCCTCCACCGCCCTCTGAGGCAGAGAATTCCACAGACTCACCACTCTCTGTGAGAAAAAGTGTTTCCTCGACTTTCTTTCTTTCTTTTTAAACCAGCATCTGCAGTTCCTTGCATCCACCAAAAAGGATTGAATGATTTAATCATAGTGGATCCTCCCTGCTGGCAGGGTTCCTGTGTGTGTTTCCTTGCATAGTGCCAGCGTTTCAAATACAGCTCAACATTAAACATTCTGGGATACTCTGAAATTATAAATTTCCCTTCCTTCTTATCCTGTTGTTGTACACTGATCTTATCACTCCAGAGAGCAAACTGCCCTTTTAATATGATTAACCAGCCTGGTATTAGCTTTAAACATGTGTCATTTTCCATTTCCCATCAGGTCATTACATGTAACCTCCCACATGTGCACGGTTTCCCTGTAACTTAGTTCTCTATCAGTTTAGCTTTATTTAGATACACAGCATGGACAAATGGAGCCCACGCCGACCTTCGATCACCCGTTTACACTAGTTTTGTGTTATCCCATTTTTCCATTCACTTCCCTACTACACGAGGGGCAGTTTCACAGAGGACAATTAACCTGCAAACCTGCACCTCTTCGGTATGTGGTCGGAAACTGAGGCACCCAGCGGTAAACCCGCAAGTTCACTGGGAGAACGTGCAAACACCACACAGACAGCACCCGAGGTCAGAATCCAACCCAGATCGCTGTCGCCACCACGCCACTCATTTGGACGTTCAATCCTGAAAACGCACACCTCCAGATTCAGGGAGAATTTCTTCCCAGCTGTTATCAGGCAATTGAACCATCCTACCAACAACTGAAGAAGGGTCTCGACCCGAAAAGTCACCTATTCCTTCGTTCCATAGATGCTGCCTCACCCGCTGAGTTTCTCCGGCATTTTTGTCTCCCTACCAACAACTAGAGAGCAGTCCTGAACTACTATCTACGTCATTGAAGACCCTCGGACTATCTTTAATCGGACTTTAATGGAGTTTATCTAAACGTTACTCCCCTTATCATGTATCTGTACCCTGTGGATGGCTCAATTGTTATCATGTATTGTATTGAAACATATAAGATTGTTAAGGGTTGAAACATATAAGATTGTTAAGGGTTTGGACACGCGTATAGAACACTTATAGAAACTTACAAAATTCTTAAGGGGCCGGACAGGCTAGATGCAGGAAGATTGTTCCCGATGTTGGGGGAGTCCAGAACAAGGGGTCACAGTTTAAGGATAAGAGGGAAGTCTTTTTGGACCGAGATGAGAAATTCATTTTTCACACAGAGAGTGGTGAATCTGTGGAATTCTCTGCCACAGAAGGTAGTTGAGGCCAGTTCATTGGCTATATTTAAGAGGGAGTTAGATCTGGCCCTTGTGGCTAAAGGGATCAGTGGGTATGGAGAGAAGGCAGGTACAGGATACTGAGTTGGATGATCAGCCATGATCATATTGAATGGTGATGCAGGCTCGAAGGGCCGAATGGCCTACTCCTGCACCTATTGTCTATTGTCTTTCCGCTAAATGGTTAGCCCGCAACAAAAGCTTTTCACTGTACCTCGGTACACGTGACAATAAACTAAAATTCAATTTCACTTCATTACCTTCCGAAACCCTCGACACATATCCTGCAGGTTTGGAATGTTTACCCTGGATTCTTCTATTTTTGTGACTTGCATGTTTGAGAACTGCATATTAAACCTCACAAGCACTGCAGAGAGAGAGAGTCTGAAGAAGGCACTTGACCCGAAACATCACCCATTCCTTCTCTCCAGAGATGCTGCCTGTCCCGCTGAGTTACTCCAGCATTTTGTGTCTACCTGCAGAGAGAGCCGTGTGTACACCCACAGATACATACACATTTTCATTACCTAAATATAGGCATTAATTTGTCTCAAACGTAATTGAAGATAGACACAAAATGCTGGAGTAACTCAGCGGGACAGGCAGCATCCCTGGAGATAAGGAATGGGTGACGTTTCGGGTCGAGACCTGAAAGTCTGAACATAGACATAGAAAACATAGAAAACATAGAAAATAGGTGCAGGAGTAGGCCATTCGGCCCTTCGAGCCTGCACCGCCATTCGATATGATCATGGCTGATCATCCAACTCAGTATCCTGTACCTGCCTTCTCTCCATACCCCCTGATCCCTTTAGCCACAAGGGCCACATCTAACTCCCTCTTAAATATAGCCAATGAACTGGCCTCAACTACCTTCTGTGGCAGAGAATTCCACAGATTCACCACTCTCTGTGTAAAAAGTGTAAAGAAGGGTCTCGACCCGAAACGTCACCCATTCCTTCTCGCCAGAGATGCTGCCTGACCCGCTGAGTTACTCCAGTTTTTTGTGTCTCTCTTTAATTTAAACCAGCATCTGCAGTTCCTTCCCACACATAAATGATCTCAGTGACACACACATACGCCCAGACATAATTAACATGCATTTCACAACGTTGTCTAGCATTAATAATCCTTCCTGTTTATACTCATTAACTTTTTCAATTTCGTCAACATTTTGTTTAAAGGAGCTACCCAATCACTTTATGTAAATAAGGGAAGTAATTGACCAACAAATGGATGGTGAGTTTGATAAACGAGCGACCAGCCTTACTTCCTATTTCTCAATAATCAACAGATCTCCTGGAAGATGCAATGAGAAAAGATAAGAAAACTTAATGTTTTGTTACCATAAAACCAGGGGTGGGAGATTGCAACCTTCATGTGGACGGCCCCGTTTTGACGAATGCAATCAACCCGACTTGCACAATCAAACAAAAGATCAAATAGAACAAGTTGGCGTCCAACTTTAGGCTGTGCATGCTATACGCAAGAAGAAGACCATAAAATAACATAACTCTTCTGTGGAAATATGAGTTGATTTGTTATATTGTTTACATAAGTATTCATGACCTATTTCCTTCCGTTGATATGAGACAGGTGTAGTCATGGGAGCCCATGTCTCGAAACTCTGGTGGTTTGGTGTAGGAGGGAACTGCAGATGCTGGTTTATACCGAAGATAGACACAAAGTGCTGGAGTAACTCAGCGGGTCAGACAACACGGGTAGTTTCGTTTCGGGTGGGAACCCCTCTTCAGTTGGTTCCTACCCACTTTCTCGTTCACTGTTGGGGCTCTTGCAGAAACTAAGAACTGCAGATGCTGGATTACAATGAAGATAGACACAAAGTGCTGGAGTAACTCAGCGGGCCAGGCGGCATCTCTGGCCATAAAGGATGGGTGATGTTTTGGGCGGGGACCAAAACATCCTCGGTCTGAAGAAGGGTCCCAACCTGAAACGTCACCCATTCTTTTTCTCCAGAGATGCTGCCTGTCCTAATACAATATGTCACACTGGCCTTCAGAGGTTGGGACATAGAATATAAGAGCTGGGATGCATTGTTGCATCTATACTCAACATCGGTTAGATTGTACTTGGAGTATTGTGTGCATTCCTGCTCACCATGTTGTAGGAGTTGTGGACGCAGCCCAGACCATCACACAAACCAACCTCCCTTCTGTTAACCCGACCCCCTTCCAGTGTAAGTTAATAATTCCACCGCTCCACATACAAGAAGCATTAAAATATGGAGCTACATGTAAAACATGATTCCTTTTCCTGGGCCTCCTCCATGGCCAGAGTGAGTCCCACTGCAAATTGGAGGAGCAGCACCTCATATTTCGCTTGGGCAGTCTGCACCCCAGCGGCATGAACATTGACTTCTCCAATTTCAGGTAGTCCCTGCTTTCTCCCTCCTTCCCCTCCCCTTCCCAGCTCTCCCACAGCCCATCGTCTCCGCCTCTTCCTTTCTTCTTCCCCCCCCCACATCAGTCTGAAGAAGGGTCTCGACCCGAAACGTCGCCTATTTCCTTCGCTCCATAGATGCTGCTGCACCCGCTGAGTTTCCCCAGCAATTTTGTGTACCCTCCCTTCTATTAATTCCATTTATACCTCATGCTGCCTCGGCAAGGCCAGCAGCATAATCAAGGACGAGTCCTCATCCCTGGCCACTCCCTCTTCTCCCCTCTCCCATCAGGCAAGAGGTACAGAAGTGTGAAAACGCACACCTCCAGATTCAGGGACAGCTTCTTCCCAGCTGTTATCAGGCAACTGAATCATCCTACCACAACCAGAGAGCAGTCCTGAACTACTATCTACCTCATTGATGTCCCTTGGACTTTGCTGGCTTTACCTTGCACTAAACGTTATTCCCTTATCATGTATCTATCAAGTCAAGTTTATTCGTCACATACACATACGAGATGTGCAGTCAAATGAAAAGTGGCAATTCTTGCGCATTGTGCAAAAAACTACAGAACAGAATGGACCAGTATCAGTATTTACATATTGGTGATAGAAAAAAACAACAACAAATAACCCAGCAATTTTAAAAAGACACAACACAACAGTAGAGTGGTTCAGTAAAGTTAGTCCCTAGTGAGATAGGAGTTTACAGTCCTGACGGCCTCTGGGTAGAAACTCCATCTCATCCTCCCTGTTTTCACAGCATGACAGCGGAGGCGTTTGCCTGACCGTAGCAGCTGGAACAGTCTGTTGCTGGGGTGGAAGGGGTCCCCCATAATGTTGCTGGCTCTGGATATACACTGTAAATGCATTGATTGTAATCATGTATTATCTTTCTGCTAACTGGTTAGCACGCAACAAAAAGCTTTTCCCTCTACCTCGGTACACGTGACAATAAACTCACCCGAACTTGAAGCATGCGACTAGGCTGGGGAGGATATGGGGTAGATTCACCAGGATGTTACCTGAACTGGGAAACATTAGTTCCAGATACCTTCTCTCTCCCACCCTGCTCGTCCTACTAGTTTCACTGTCTTTCTGCTTAGTTTCACTTGTTACCACAGCCAACAATGGACCATTGTGGGCTCCACCTCTCCGTGATCACCGTTCTGCGCTCTCCTTTTGCTGCTAGCATCTGGAAGAAGGCACAGGAGCCTGAGAATCATGACCATCTGATGTTATTCGTGCTGGGTCTGGCACTGTGGGTCCAGTTCCAGGCTCTCTATTTTAGCTTGGGTTTTAGAGATACTGCGTGAAAACAGGCCCTTCGGCCCACCGAGTCCGTACCAACCAGCGATCCCCGCACATTAACACTATCCTACACACACTAGGGACAATTTACATTCATACCAAGCCAATTAACCTACAAACCTGTACATCTTTGGTGTGGGAGACAATAGACAACAGGTGCAGGAGTAGGCCATTCGGCCCTTCGAGCCAGCACCGCCATTGTGTGATCATGGCTGATCATCCCCAATCAGTACCCCGTTCCTGCCTTCTCCCCATATCCCCTGACTCCGCTATCTTTAAGAGCCCTATCTAGTTATCTCTTGAAAGCATCCAGAGAACCTGCCTCCACCGCCCTCTGAGGCAGAGAATTCCACAGGCTCGCCACTCTCTGTGAGAAAAAGTGTTTCCTCGTCTCCGTTCTAAATGTCTTACCCCTTATTCTTAAACTGTGGCCCCTGGTTCTGGACTCCCCCAACATCGGGAACATGTTTCCTGCCACTAGCGTGTCCAAACCCTTAAGAAAGCCGAAGATCTGGGAGAAAACCCGCACAGGTCACGGGGGAGAACGTACAGACTCCGTACAGACAGCGCCCGTAGTCGGGATCGAATCAGGGTCTCTGGTGCTGAAAGCGCTGTAAGGCAGCAACTCTACCGCTGCGCCACCCTGCCGCCCCCTGTTGCGGTCCCCAGCGTCCCTGACTCTGCCCCTCCTACGGGCACAAGTCCCATCCCTCATAATAGAACTGTTTGTGGAAACAATGTCTGGAGTGTCCCAGGAAATTCATCCTGTCTGCCAACCCCCCCCCCTCCCCCCCTGAATCTTTGCCCTCCACCAACAGCAGTAAAGACAAACATGCCAGCAAAATATTAAACACATTAGAATTTATTCATAAATTAAAGGCAATAGAATTATTTTAACACAATCACAGAATCATTAAAACTCCCCAGTCTCGGTATAAGGCATTTTGTTTTCAGTCCTTCATGAAGACACAAGAAGCTCTAACACAGAAGGGTCTCGACCCGAAACTTCCCCCATTCCTTCTCTCCAGAGATGCTGCCTGTCCCGCTGAGTTGCTCCAGCATTTTGTGTCTATCTTCAAGCTCTAACACACTACGGTCTACGCTGGGCTTGTTGAAGAGAGGGAAATGCTGCTGTTGGCACATTGCCCTTTAGAGACGCATCATGGAGACAGGCCCATTCGGGCCCTTCGAGCCAGCACCGCCATTCAATGTGATCATGGCTGATCATCCCCAATCAGTACCCCGTTCCTGCCTTAATATCCCCTGACCGCTATCTTTAAGAACCCTATCAAACTCTCTCTTGAAAGTATCCAGAGAACTGGCCTCCACCCTAAGGCAGAGAATTCCACAGACTCACCACTCTCTGTGAGAAAAAGTGTTTCCTCGTCTCCGTCCTAAATCCCTTATTCTTATACTGTGGCCCCTGGTTCTGGATTCCCCCAACATCGGGAACATGTTTCCTGCCTCTAGCGTGTCCAAGCCCTTAATAATCTTATATGTTTCAATAAGATCCCCTCTCATGATAACAACATAGCCAGGGAACCGAAAGACAAAAGGAAAAGCTCTTGATATAAAGGCACGAAGCCTTCAGAACAAGTGCAAGAAGACACCGATGAGATTGCCCTCGCAGCCATTACAGTGGCAAGTGAAGCAGGGTGACCAAACTCATAGTCATAGAGTGATACAGCGTGGAAACAGGCCGTTCGACCCAACTAGCCCACGCCAACCAACATGTCCCATCTACACTAGTTCCACCTGCCTGCATTTGGCCCATATCCCTCTAAACGTAACCTATCCATGTACCTAATTGTTTTATACATGTTGCGATTGTCCCTGCCTCAATTCCCTCCTCCGGCAGCTTGTTCCACCCTTTGTGTGAAAAAGTTACCCCTCAGGTTCCTATTAAATCCCCCCCCCCCCCCCCCCTCCCCCCCTTAAACCTATGTCCTCTGGTTCTCGATTCCCCTACTCTGGGCAAGAGACTCTGTGCGTCTACCCGATCTATTCCCCTCATGGTTTTGTACACAAAATGTTGATCTTTCTAGATGTATTCCTCTCGTGAATTTGCAGACCATTTGTATCTCCGCTGTTGTACAGTGTGTAATCAAGAAATAAAGGAACCGGGAAACACAGGTAGTGTAAGAACTTAAATAAGGGCTGTGTCTTAGTGATGAAACGTTATATAAAGATTTTATTATTCCTGGCAGAGGCATGCCATTGAGAAATAAAAACCTCAACAGGGAAGTGGATCTATCAATGGTTAACAAAACCAACTATGTCCTTTCAACATACAAATAAATCATTTCCCTCATCACTCTGTAGGATGCTCATCAATCCAATTCCCCCACTTATTTCCTTGTTGTGTGTTCTCCTCTTAATCTAGGTTCCGGGTGGGACGAGGCTGAGGTAAAGGGTACAGATGAGATCGGTTTAACTTGGCATCATGTTCGACACAAACACTCTACGCCGAAGTTGCCCGTTCCTGCGCTGTACTGTGTGCTATGCCCTATGATGATAGGGTAGCTGGGACATGTAGGGTAGCTGGGACATGTTGGCCGTTGTGGGCAAGTTGGGCCGAAGGGCCTGTTTCCCCACTGTATCACTCTGCGACTCTATGATAGGACTAATGAATAATGAGGAGGTGGGCAGGACGGATTCGGACAGGGGGGACGGGGACGAGGAGGGTCCAAGTGAGCCAAGTATGTGCAGGAAGGAACTGCAGATGCTGGTTTACATCGAAGATATAGACACGAAAATGCTGGCATACCTCATCGGGACAGGCAGTCTGAAGAAGGGTCTCCACCCGATTCATCACCCATCCCTTCTCTCCCGAGAGGCTGCCTGTCCCGCTGAGTTACTCCAGCATTTTGTGTCTATCTTGAGCAAGGTATGTTCTATTCTCTGTTGATGGGAATACCTCATACCCTTTCCCCGTAACACCAATGCTTTCCTCTTGTGAAGGTAGATGCAGAGTTGTCCTTGAGGATCTTAGTGACGTCTTCCCTTCGCAACTCTCCTCAGCCTAGGGGGCTGGGGCACCAACAGTGGATGTAGGAGAGAAACCGACAGACCATGTGGCTGTGCCATTACAATGTTCCACCTTCTACAAGTTCATAGGTGATAGGAGCATAATTAGGCCATTCGGCCCATCAAGTCTACTCCGGCATTCAATCATGGCTGATCTATCTCTTCCTCCTATGTCTCGGCACTAGCCCGTCACCATCTCCTGAGTTGGTCTGGTCGTCAGACGTCAATGAATCCAGGGTGCTGCTCTGGGACGCTGATGTTGCTCTGGAACGCTGATGTTGCTCTGGAACGCTGATGTTGCTCTGGAACGCTGATGTTGCTCTGGAACGCTGATGTTGCTCTGGAACGCTGATGTTGCTCTGGAACGCTGATGTTGCTCTGGAACGCTGATGCTGCTCTGGAACGCTGATGTTGCTCTGGTACGCTGATGTTGCTCTGGAACGCTGATGTTGCTCTGGAACGCTGATGCTGCTCTGGAACGCTGATGTTGCTCTGGAACGCTGATGTTGCTCTGGAACGCCGATGTTGCTCTGGGACGCTGATGTTGCTCTGGAACGCTGATGCTGCTCTGGAACGCTGATGTTGCTCTGGAACGCTGATGTTGCTCTGGAACGCTGATGCTGCTCTGGAACGCTGATGCTGCTCTGGAACGCTGATGTTGCTCTGAAACGCTGATGTTGCTCTGGAACGCTGATGTTGCTCTGGAACGCTGATGTTGCTCTGGAACGCTGATGTTGCTCTGGAACGCTGATGTTGCTCTGGGAGGTTGACATGGCTGTGGAACGTTGATCCGACTGAGGGAGGCTGATACCACTCTCCAACGCTGATAAGGCTGTGGGAGGATGATATGCCTCTTGATCGCTGATACAACTGTGGAAGGATGATATGGCTGTGGGATACCGTTATGACTGAGGGACGCTGATATGACTGTGGGAGGTTGATACGGGTCTAAGACTGATGTAACTGTGGGAAGCTGATATGGATCTAGGACACTGACGGGTCTAGGAGGCTGATATGGCTGTGAGATGCTGATATTGCTTTGGAAGGCTGACATGGCTGTGACACACTGATTCGATTGTGCAAGGCTGATACGGGTCGAGGAGGCTGATATGGATCTGGGAGGCTGATATGGGTCTTGGACGCTGATATGCTTCTAGGAGCGGATATGGCCCTGGATAACTGATATGGGTCTAGGTAGCTGATATGGGTCTAGGTAGCTGATATGGATCTTGGTAGCTGATATGGGTCTAGGTAGCTGATATGGGTCTAGGTAGCTGATATGGATCTTGGATGCTGATATGGATCTTGGAAGTTGATATGGCCCTAGGATGCTGATATGGCCCTGGGAGGCTGAAATGGGTCTAGGAAGCCGATATGGCCCAGGAAAGCTGATATGGATCTTGGAAGCTGATATGGGTCTAGGGACACTGATGTGGCCGTGGCAGGTTCACTAATCTATGACTTTGTGAGCAGCATTTTCAGCCCCACCACCAGGCCCGCAGCCAGGAGACTCCCGAGGGCACAGAGTAGCCCTTCCTGTGGACAGAGGGAGACACAAGACCGTTAATATCAGGGGATCGTACAGAGGGAACCGAGCATGGAGGCGGGTACCACAGGAGTGAAATACACCAAGGCTCCTTCTGCATAGTCGCACCAAACACTCCCAGGGCAAGCACATCATGGTTCGGCTGAAGCTCCCACTACACAATACTACCAGTCGCACAGGGCAACACAGGGGATAAACCACCTCTACACCAACAATGTGCCCCAGTCTAATCAGACGAGTTTACACACATCAGAGCACTTGGTCTGAAGAAGGGTCTGGACCTGAAACGTCACCTATTCCTTTTCTCCACAGATGCTGCCTGACCCGCTGAGTTACTCCAGCTTTTCATGTCTAGCTTTTTAAGAATGAGGAGTAAGCCACTTAGAACGGAGACGAGGAAACACTTTTTCTCTCAGAGAGTGGTGAGTCTGTGGAATTCTCTGCCTCAGAGGGCGGTGGAGGCCGGTTCTCTGGATGCTTTCAAGAGAGAGCTAGATAGGGCTCTTAAAAATAGCGGGGTCAGGGGATATGGGGAGAAGGCAGGAACGGGGTACTGATTGGGGATGATCAGCCATGATCACATTGAATGGCAGGTGCTGGCTCGAAGGGCCGAATGGCCTACTCCTGCACCTGTTGTCTATGTTTCGATGAAATCAGTGCCCACATTACTAGACTGCTACAAGGGACGGTGTGTTTGGAGCTGTACCCCAGCAGGGGGCAGCATTCCAGGAACTGGTCCCCGACAAGGGCAGTGCCCAGGCAACCTTGGACGACAAGGGATGGTGCCCTTGAAACTTGACCCAAAGAGGGATCTGGTGTGTGGGGGGGGGGCATCGAGAACAAAGAGGAACTAGGGGGGGGAGGGGGATTGAGAAGGAAGAGGGACTATATTGATATTTTTAAACTTTTTCGGCACCCTTTACGTGGTGGCTCTTTGCATACTTGTGTCCTGTGGGCAAAACGAAGAATGTCACCGTACCAAGTACACCTGACAATAAAGTACCTAACAATCAATCTACTCCCTCTACGCAGGGATTCTCCCCCTCTACATTGGGGACCTGGGGTGGAGGGTATTGCACCGAGGTGTTCCCTGCAACCTGTTTCTCTCGCGGTTCCCAGACTCGCCAGCCGCCTGCCACTTGTTGCGGGCTGGAAGAGTCTGTGTACCACGTGTACATGGAGTGCGTGAGGCTGCAGCCTAAAGGGGCTGCTCCTTGCCTTCTGGCTGCATTTTTCACCCACCATCCTCATCTTTGGACATCCCTGTGCGTAGGGGAGAGGGTTTGGGGCTGAAGGTGTCCTGGTTGGGTTGCTCCTGGGCCTGGCCAAGCTGGCCATCCGCGAGTCACGTCTCCAGGCGGTGGAGGGCTCTGCCCGAGCCGGCTGCCTGCCCCTTTTCCGGGAATACGTACGTTCCCAGGTGGGGTTAGAATGGGAATACGCCCTGTCCACGGGCACCCTGGGGGAGTTCCGGGACCGCAGGGTGTTGAATGTATCCTTGACAAGGATTGTAACTTGTATAGTAGGTTATTAAGGATATATGTTTGTATTGTATTATGGTGGTGGGTTCTGGCTTGTTTTATTGTAGTGTAAATATTATTTTTTAATAACTGAATACATTTTTTGATTTAAATTTTTTTTTGAAACCCAATGAATCTACTCTAGTAAGGAGCATTGTCCACAAAACTGTACCCCAGCAAGGGAGGGTACCCATGGAACTCCATCCCAGAGTTAGACACAAAATGCTGGAGTAACTCAGCGGGACAGGCAGCATCTCTGGAGAGAAGGAATGGGTGACGCTTCAGGTCGAGACCCTTCTTCAGACTGAACTGGACAGAGGTGTGCCTGTACTCCAGCACTCATGGAACTCCACCCCCCCAGCAAGGGGCAACACTTCCAGGAGGGGAGGCGTGCCGGTGTACCAAGACATCTCACACCGTTAAAGAATGGTGACCACGCCGCATACAATATGCCGACAGTAACTCCTGATCACCACAGCTCAGCGTGTGGCCGGCATGGTTACTCACCCAGCCGCCCATCTTGCTGATCCATGGAGCCACCACTTCAGTAACGAATACTTCCAACCATTTCATAAAAGTAGCCCACGATTCGCTTTCCAAGATCTTAAAAAGAGAACCAGACCAACTAGTCAGCTGCCTTCAGTGTTATGCAAAGCTTTAGACTTTACTTTGAAGAGATACAGCACAAAAAACAGGCCCTTCGTCCCACCGAGTCCGCGCCGACCAGCGATCGCCCCCCCACGCTAACACTATCGCACACACACGAGGGACAATTTACCATTTTTTTACCGAAGTCAATTAACCTACAAACCTGCACGTCTTTGGAGTGTGGGAGGAAACCGGAGCACCCGGAGAAAACCCACGCAGGTAACAGGGAGAACGTACAAACATTGTACAGACAGCGCCCGCAGTCGGGATCGAACCCGGGTCTCTGGCGCTGTGAGGCAGCAACTCTACCGCTGCACCACCGTGCCGCACTTGTTTGTATCTTTACAATTACATTGATGGTCTGGTGAAGAACTGTAAGAGATTTAAGTGTAGTCACATTGTCACCCTCTACTGCAGAGCCACTATGCCTCACTGATCCACCGCTAATCTGACTACACTATGCTATAGAGCCTTTATTAACCTTTCCCTGGATTGCCACTCCTGTATTGACTAAAGGTACATCGAACTTTCCCAAAGACCAGGTTAGATGCCAGGGAAAGTTGCACATGAAAGAACTGCAGATGTTGGTTATAATCGAAGGCCATGGTTAAAAACGTTGGCTATTCCTTCCCTCCAGAGATGCTGCCTGACCCGCTGAGTTACTCCAGCATTATGTGTCCACCAGGTAAAGCTGTCTCTGAATCATGTCTCGATACAATTCCATGGAAGTCACAGCAAAGGGTAGACAAAAATGCTGGAGAAACTCAGCGGGTGAGGCAGCATCTATGGAGCAAAGGAAATAGGCAACGTTTTGGGTCGAAACCCTTCTTCAGACCAAAGCAAAGGTTAGACAGGTTCATTCTGTTGTTAATATCCAATTGGATCCTGACCCAAAACTAATAATATTAGGAATTTCAGAACAAAGCATAAAACTTACAATAAATCAAAGAAATATCCTTGATTATTGTATAATAATTGGGAAAAAATTAATATTAAAATTTTTGGAAAAATCCAATAACCCCCACAATTAAAATGTGGATTACACTTAGAAAAATTAGACTTGTCTTAATTTTTTTCTCCCTTCCCTCTCTATTAGCTTATAGTTTCCTTTTTCTAAACCCTTATTTCTTTTCTCTCTATAGCACTATCTTTCAAAAAAAATTATAAAAAATAGAAACTGTGTTTAAATGTAACTGGTAAACAAATCGTGTTTTGGTTATGATATGTATATGTTCTAATAAAAATATTTTTAAATAAAAGACAGGTTCATTGTGCACTGGCTCATCCAAGACGACAATGTGGGATGGCTGCCACCCACCGCTGGAAGATGGCTTCACGATCGCAAGACATGGCTACTCACTCCTGGCAAAAATCGCTTGGACAGGTAGAAGAGAAAGATGAATGGCGTATAGCTGGAGAAGTTGCCTTTGCCGAAAATGGCCTTGATCAGCTCCTGGAGCACTTGTAGGGGCGTGTTGCTGTTCAGGAGGGGCTGTAATAACCTGCAGGGAAGGAACAGGGAAAACCATGAGATCGCTCCCGCCTGGGTTTTATGGATCGGACTGGTGAGTTCTTCACTCTCGCTGCAGCAGAATGAGAGGACAACCACAGCGTATATATGCACGGTGGCACAGCGGTAGAGTTCCTGGGTGCAAGGTGGCAGGAACTGTGTGTGAAACAAGTGTGAACGGGTGAGCAGTGGACTCGGTGGGCTGAAGGGCCTGCATGCTGTATCTCTAAACTAAACTACAACTAAATGGGAATTTTCTCAGTTCATCCAAGAATCCGGCCGGGAATCCCTTGATGGGAAGGCAGGGCTTTGGTGGGACCTCCCTCAGTGAGGGAAGTGCAGACGGAAGCTTAAAATCAAGGAACGTTTGTGGTCCCACAACACCGATATCCATTCACCTACCTATTTAATTCAACGTCCGTGTCTAACTGGCGTCCCACTTTCATCAAATGCGCTACCACGTCAGTTACGTTCTGCGAATTTCCGTCTTCTTTCCCGCTAGTCCTGGGAACCACGCTGCCCGCTGCAGCACTTGGAACTACTGGCTCCGTTACATTGGCGTAGCTGGGAAAGGAGAACAAAGAGGACTCAGAGGGATTATGGAACCACAAGGTAAGTGATAGGAGCAGAATTAGGCCATTCAATAGACAATAGACAATAGGTGCAGGAGTAGGCCATTTGGCCCTTCGAGCCAGCACCGCCATTCAATGTGATCATGGCTGATCATCCCCAATCAGTACCCCGTTCCTGCCTTCTCCCCAGATCCCCTGACCCCACTATCTTTAAGAGCCCTATCTAGCTCTCTCTTGAAAGCATCCAGAGAACCTGCCTCCACCGCCCTCTGAGGCAGAGAATTCCACAGACTCACCACTCTCTGTGAGTAAAAGTGTTTCCTCGTCTCTGTTCTAAATGGCTTACTCCTTATTCTTAAACTGTGGCCCCTGGTTCTGGACTCCCCCAACATCGGGAACATGTTTCCTGCCTCTAGTGTGTGCAGTTCGGCCCATCAAGTCTACTCCACCATTCAATCAACGGGGGGTAAAACAACAAAAACAGACTTGGTTGGTAGTCCCCTTTCTGCGGAGTTTAATGTTATAATAGAGCGATTGTTTCTCCTTTCTTTTTCCTTCTTTTCTAGGGTCTAATTTCTTTCTTTACTTCCTTCTCTAACTTCTTTTCTAAGGGGCTTTCTTTTCTCAACACTCTCTTGCACCTTCATGACTCTTGCGCACTTTCCTTACTTCCTTTACTTCTATCTTTTTCTTAAAGCTCAAAAAATGAAGCGGTACAAAAAAATGTATTAAGACATATGTGTTGTGTATTATGGTAACTTACCGTACTTCTAATAAAAAAGAAAAAGAAAAAAAGAAAGCATCCAGAGAACCTGCCTCCACCGCCCTCTGAGGCAGAGAATTCCACAGACTCACCACTCTCTGTGAGAAAAAGTGTTTCCTCGTCTCTGTTCTAAATGGCTTACTCCTTATTCTTAAACTGTGTGGCCCCTGGTTCTGGACTCCCCCAACATCGGGAACATGTTTCCTGCCTCTAGTGTGTGCAGTTCGGCCCATCAAGTCTACTCCACCATTCAATCATGGCTGATCTATCCCTCCCTCCTAACCCCATTCTCCTGCCTTCTCCCCATTACCACTGATGCCCATACTAATCAAGAATCTATCCATCTCTGCCTTAAAAATATCTAATGACTTGGCCTCCACAGCCTTCCATGGCAATGAATTCCACAGATTCACTGCCCTTTGACAAGAAATTCCTCCTCATCTCCTTCCTAAAGGAAAGTCCTTTAATTCTGAGGCTGTGCCCTCTGGTCCTAGACTCTCCCACTGGTGGAAACATCCTCTCCACATCCATTCTATCTAAGCCTTTCACTATTTGGAACGTTCCACAAAACACGGACCCGCTCCCGGGAAGACTCTCCGATGCCGAGCTGCTCCCGGAGATCGTTCCACAAACACCAGCCCGCTCCCAGGAGCGCTGGGCTAAGACAGGGAAGATTTTGGGTGGCACAGTGTCGCAGCGGTAGAGTTGCTGCCTTACAGCGAATGCAGCACTGGAGACCCGGGTTCGATCCCGACTACGGGTGCTGTCTGTACGGAGTTTGTACGTTCTCCCCGTGACCTGCGTGGGTTTCCCCCGAGATCTTCAGTTTCCTCCCACACTCCAAAGACGTACAGGTTTGTAGGTTAATTGGCTTGGTATAAATGTCAAATGTCCCTAGTGTGTGTAGGATAGTGTTACTGTGCGGGGATCGCATGTCGGCACGGACCCGGTGGGCTGAAGGGCCTGTTTCAGCGCTGTATCTCTAAACTAAACTTAGCTAATAAATGATGAGTACCTGCGAAACAGTTGTATGATGTTACTGGTGACCTGGCTGGAGGCATCTTTCTCTGGATGCTGGCTGCAGCTCGAGGGATCCTGCTCCTGCTGCAGGCTGTGGCAGGAGATCGCTCGATCCGGTAACACCACGTTGCTGGGGCCGTTGCAGAAGGCAGCGTGCTCCGCCATCTGTTCCGCGGAGAATGGGCAGAAACACAACGGGCACTCGCCCACCGCTTCACCCTCCTGCGCCCGCTCTGAAGTGACTGGAGCACAAACAGGAGCCACATTACCAAGCAGAAATGGGCAAAAACACGAGCACTGACCCCGGCAGGACGCGGCCTGCAGAGGGAGCCCCCGAGCACGACCAAATAGTATGGCCATCGCTTGCCCCCCAAAGACCAGAGGGGAGGGGAGGGAGGAGAG